>NC_141108.1:21067907-21280407 GCF_041138505.1 Cibotium barometz | reverse complement strand
GAAGCTACTTTTCGCACTTCTAATGGGAGGGTAGCATTTCCCTGATCGTCCTCACAAAATTTTCCTACTTTGTTGATAGGAACTGGCATAACATGCTTTGTCTTAGGGTGTATAGTACACTGATGGTGACCCTTTTGTAGCAATACCTGCTCTGACAAACATGTGGCAATATCATTCCACAACTCTGGTCGAAGCTTTATCAAATCAAGCAAAAGTAAGGTACAAGCCACTGGTGCTAACAAAATAGCTTGCACGATACCCATATCCATCTCCTTTGTCAACCTTCTATGCATAGAGGGTATCCTCAAGGTTTGAGAACAGTTCTCATATTCTCCCAAATATGATGGTAAGGTTTTCATTGTATGCTTACTTCTAGGAGAAACAATTGTTTGAACTTCCTCCTAGATGCTTGGGCGTCTAGAGTTGTTTTCTGTGCCCCTGGTAAAATAATTAATTTAAAATAAAAATTACATGCAAAAAAAATTCAATAAATAAAGTTAAGATCTCCATTATATACCTTCCTTGCATGCTAAGTGGGGATAGAATTGGAGTAAAAACAAGGAAGTTATTAACATTTTATAATAATATTATCTCCTTGTGTAAGTTTGGGACAAGCCATATACACTATATTTGTGACGTGGAAAATTTTGCATTTGAAATTTTTTATTTTGATCGAACTATATATTTAAGTGCATGAGTAATGGTGTGATGTTTCATTAGAAGAGCTCAATGTCAAATTCCTTTATCAACTGTGGGTGAGATTAGCCAATTTTAGTTAAAAAATAATTATTTTTTGCTACATAAAATCTTCAAAGGTGATCAAAAGTGAGGACCCTTATTATGCAACCACCCATAAATGAAGTTATTGTGCATGATAGCAAACAATAGTAAAGTTACTCTGCATGATAGCAAATATTAACAAAGTTACGTTGCATGATAGCAAATGATAAATATGCATTACACATAACCCTGCACCAATATAGTCGGCTCCATCCTAGATCTTATCACCTATTACTCAATAGTGCCAACCATGACGGACTCCTCACAATCTATCACATCATGACAGCATATGATAAGCACAAACATAAACACCAATAACACTAGCTCAATATATAACCCTGCAATACTACTAATACTAGCATGGCCTCAAATGTGCATACACCAATAACACTAACCCATTAGTACACAATCACCAATGATACCAACTACTACTGTGGTGCAATGGGTCCCCAATGTTGAAATATACAAGTGAATGGGTGTGTGTGGGAACAAGCCCTTAGCAAGAGGCTGTAAAAGAGAATCTATAAATGAGTGAGAAGCAGTGAAAAGGTGAGAGGTATCTACTATGAGAGAATAAAGGGTAGCATGAGAAGATTTAGGATGTGTGGAGATATTCTGGGAAAAGTGAAGAGGTGGAGAGAATCAAGCAAAAGAGGTGGAGTGAATCAAGGAGAGATTAGTGGGTAGATGCTTGGCATCTTGTGGATGTAAACTCTATAAGTTAAGGCATTGGCCTAATGAGAATTTGCTAGTTTTTGAGTATCCATGCATACATTAAGCTATCAGGTAATTACTCACTAATCTTGTCTAAATCATCATCTAATCTCTTTGTTAATGATATTGATTCTTGCATTTAATCCACCATAGCCAATCACATTACTGCAAATTTAACATGGTATCATAGCCAAGCTTAGTATTCATCTGGTTTTAAGCTTAATTATCTTGCTAATAATTCTACTAATCATAATTATGAGATAATCCAAATTTTTAGCTCTTTTTCAACTAGCCTTTGTACCCCCCAGCTGGTGGAGGGGCTTGATCTCCCTCTAGGCTTAACATTAGGCAATAGCCTCTTAGCCACACATAGCTACACTCCCCACGCTTCAGCCCATCAAGACAAATCGCTCGCTAAACCGCCATCGATAGCTGCAGAAATCCGTAAATTCGCTGGCGCCTGTTTCTGAAAGAAATTTGTAGATCTACTCCTCCACATAAGCAATTGTTCTAATTCCTCTTAGCCCCAAGGGTTTTCAAGGGTCCTCTACATGCTGGTAATGTCGGACTTGTGAAATTTCTCAAGGAGAAGTGGCATCAAGCTCTGCATCAAATCTACAAAGTGACTGGTAAAACAAAGATTAAGCATTCAATGTTTGGTCAAATCTTTTGTTTCTTGGCTTGATGCTCTACTAGACTAACTGCTATTGATGCCTTTGAAAGGAGTTGAGCTCATTTGAACTCTAAGGCCCCAGATCTGGCCTCCCCGCACACTGTTTTTTGCACACAAAACAAGGGATTATTTTGCTAATCACTAGATTAATCACACTAATCACTGTATTTTGGTGCAATTGAAGGTTCAAATTTACCATTGGGTATCGGATACAGATCCCTATCACTTCAGATTGCAATTCAAAGATGGTTTGATACTCCGACCATTCAGTACAGATTTGTTACCCTTGGCTTATATAATTTTTGGTGAATTTATGCTGATAAATCTGTTGTAATCATCACAAACACCAGATTTGAGTTATAAAAGGGTAGAAACTACCCTTCACATCATCATGAGCCGGCACAAAAGATAGCCAAATTTAATGGGGAGCAGTTTTATACATGGCAAACAAAAACCATGTATTTGCTCATAAGGAAAAATCTGTGGGGACTAGTTGAGGGAAAAGATGAATTCCTAGAGGTGAGTGGGGAAAATGAGTGGAAGAGCAGGAATGAGAAAGCATTAGGACTCATCGCACTCAATTTAAATGATGAAATCATTCACCACATCACAGGGATACAATGGGCAAAAGATGCATGGGATGAACTCAATAAATTATTTGGCACTCAAGCAAAAAAACCCAAGATAAATTTGCTAATGCAATTCTACAAACTTGATATGAAGGAAAGTGAACCTTTAATCACACACTTAAACAAAAGCATTAAGCAACAACTGGCAGCCATTGGTAAGAAGGTAGAGGATGATGAGGCACTAGCAGTGCTTCTGAAGAGTGTGGACAAAGGTGAATATGAAAACACTGTAGCAACCTTAAAGAATGTACCTGAATTGAAGCTGCATGAGATAGAAGGAGCTCTACTAGAGCAAGAAACCAAGGTCAAAGAGAAGAAATGGTTGGACTCAACAGCTGGAGAGGAAAAAGCATTCTTCACTCGAGGAGGATTCTCACGAGGACGAGAAAGAGGCAGAGGAGGAGGAAGGACCTTCACTTGCCACAACTGTGGGAACCCAGGACACATGGCAAGAGAGTGCTATAGTAAATCTAGTGGAGAAGGGCAAACTTCATGAAGGCTCCTAAAGGAAGTGGAGTCAGATCATCTTTTCAGAGAGAGAGAGAGAGAGAGAGAGAGAGAGAGAGAGAGAGAGAGAAACCCCACAACCCAATGTAACCTGCCCCAACAGAGTAAAACAACCTCTGAGCCACCGATGATGTAGGCCATGTGGTAGATATATGTGTGAGCACTTTAGTCAAGGTCACGGGCACTTGTAGTAAGCCTTGGACACAGAGAGAGAGAGTGTTCAAGGACTATGAGTTTAGGGACTTGAGGCACTAGTCGCGGGCTACAAGCCCTTAGCAAGAGGCTGTAAAAGAGAATCTGTAAATGAGTGAGAAGTAGTGAAAAGGTGAGAGGTATCTACTAGGAGAGAATAAAGGGTAGCATGAGAAGATTTAGGATATGTGGAGATATTATGAGAAAAGTGAAGAGGTGGAGAGAATCAAACAAAAGAGGTGGAGTGAATCAAGGAGAGATCAGTGGGATTATATGCTTGGCATCTTGTGGATGTAAACTCTATAAATTGAGGCATTGGCCTAATCAGAATTTGCTGGTTTTTAAGTATCCATGCCTACATTAAGCTATCAGATTGCTCACTAATCTCATCTTAATCATCGTCTAATCTTTGTTAATGATGTTGATTCTTGCATTTGATCTGCCACCATAGCTCATCACATTACTACAAATTTAACACCCAATCTACCATAGAAGGATCAATCTAACATCCCCCTTACTTGAGTTGGCATTTGTTCTCAATTAGGTGTTTGCTCATGGTAATGAGGTCTAGACAAGTGTGAAAATATTGCTCAGTATCCACTAAGCGTCTCCTATAGGATGCTTCTTGAAGGTCAAAAGATACTTGGTGCTTATGTTTCCTATGCTCATGGTAATGTGTTGATGATAAGTGATTGAAGTATTTCCTCTTAAATCAATAATTAGAGGTGGCTCTTCATAAGTAGAATGTGAACAAAGTGGTCCTCTAAATAGTTTTAACAAACTACTATGAAAAGAATTATGAATGTGCCAGATTTAGTGATATGCAAGGTCATTAATTGTAGATGGTCCATATAACCTTGGTGGTAATTTCACCATTAGATTCCTCTCAACACTCTTTTGAGATGTCTTTTTTCAACGCTTAAAAGAACATAATTACCTTCATTAAAAGATATAGTTTTATGTTTCTTGGCTGCTTGTTTAGTATATGCTTCTTGAGATTTATTGCTCTCAAAATCTCAAGTAAACCCATCAGCAAAACCTCTACTTTATGAGAAAGGCAAGAGGTAGGAATGGATAAAGCCTTACCTAAAATAGTGCACAAACCATAGTTAAATGAGGTGTATTATTGTAAGAAAATTAAAGAAAATGAATGTATTTGTCCCAAAGTCTAGGTTGGGATGAAAATTAGGCTCTAAGTAAGCACATGGTCATACTATTAATAACTTTTGCTTGTGCATCAGACTTTGGATCTCCTTTGGATGAAATGCGATCTTGAAATCCAACTTAGCTAAGGTCTTAAAGAGTGTATTCTAAAAATGATTACAAAAGTATTGGTAAATTCAAAGGGCATTACAAAAAACTCATAATAACCACGTTGAGTACTAAATAGTCTTATATACACATCCTCCTTACCCATATTAAAAGTAAATTTTGCTAAATACCCTAGCTCCTCTCAATTTATGCAATAAATCATCAATCCACATATCGTAAGTATGATTCTTTTTCTTAATCAAAAGTACGGGAAAACCATAAGGTGAGCTACTAGGTCTAATCAAGCCTCTCTCTAAAAATCCTTCTCTAGCATATTCTCTATAAGATGATTTGCAAGATGGTGTATTACTTGGGTGAACGTCAATCTTATTGGTCTTTAAGTCTAGAATGTGGTAGTCCATGACGCAATTTCTATAAGAAACAATCCTTAAACTTAGAGATAAATGCTTGTTATATGAGCAACTAGTAAGTGTAGTTTCGATGGTTGTAACCTTGTTAACCAACACCATATAAGTTTTCTTCCTCTTACACAAAGTTCTCTTAGCCTGGGTGTGAAGCTAGGCTCTTCTTTCATTGATCCTATAGACATAAACCCACACAAACCCTTCCATCTTTGGTAATCCATATAGCATACGTATAGACACAAACCCTTCCATCTTTCATTGATCCTATAGACACAAACCCTTCCATCTTTGGTAATCCATATAGCATACGTATCATAGTCAATCTTAGGGCTATTTTAATGTATCTAAGGCATAACTAATATGATTTTTATTGAGATATCAAGCTTGACTAGTGTTATAGACATTGATGACCCACCTGGGTGATAGCTTCCACACTTATGCTACTGGCACAATTGGTGAGATTATGGTTGATATGTTGCTAGTGGTGGATGAGAGGTTGTGTGACAACTACATTCGGATTACTAGAGTATGGCATCAATCTGAGGGCTATATTAATGTCTCTAAAGCATAACTAATATGATGTTTATTGAGATATCAAGCTTGACTAGTGCTATAGACCAATATTGATAACCCGCCTGGGTGATAGCTTCCACACTTATGCTACTGGCACAATTGGTGAGATTATGGTTGATATGTTGCTAGTGGTGGATGACAAGTTATGTGACCACTACATTTGGATTACTAGAGTATGGCATAGTTATAGCTCTGGCTTATATAGTCGGGTTCACACCAACCATTATATGTTATAGCCTAGTAAGAGAGCACTTTCCCTACAGTATGTATTCTTATCTTTTTAGTTTATGGTTGAAGAGAAGAAAATAGAAAAAAAAAATCAACCATCCATCATTTGGGCCCCATTTTTGCTCTGTAAGTATTCCATGGGCACTTTGTAAAGCATCATTTTTTTTTGTATATGCCAAATTTATGGTTTGGTGTAAAGTTGCACCACAAATTTGGTTATAAAACAATGCAAAGAATCTAAGATTGAAAGTTGTTGGTGGATGTATGTTTATGTGATTGTTCCTTATATAATGCAGAGAATCTAAGATTACAAGTTGTTGGTGGATGTATTTTTATGTGACTGTTCCTTATATAATTGCAATATAAGAAGTGTACGGTATTACTCTATTGAAGATTATATGTTTGTGACTGTTCTTTATATAATTACAATATAACAAATGTATGATATTGCTTTATTAAGATTGCAAGTTTGCTATACAAGTGCAGAAGTTTTTACAAGCACTATTCAGTAAGTTATCATAGGTAATCATGTCTGACAGTCTCCCAGATTATGAGCAAGAAGTTGGATAAGAATAACTTCTAAGCATAGAAGTTCATGATAGCCAATTTCCTTATGGGAAAATGATATTGGGAGTCTATCGTATAGGTGAGGAAAATAATCTAGAGAAAGAAAATGCCTTCTTAGCAAGTGTAGACGTATAAAACATGGCATGAAAGAGCCAAAACCTTGTTGTATGGGTTGTTTATCCATGTGATAGATTCTATGATTGTGCATATATAGGATGCACAAATGCCTAAGGAGGCTTGGGACACCTTGGTGGAGATGTACAACACAAACACCCAAGCTCAAAAGATGCACTTAAAATAGGGCTTGCATAATGTGACCAGAGCAAAGCTAAGTATAAATGATTAGATGTCCTTGCTTCTATTAGATCACCAATATATTGATGATGATACCGTGTTGGTGACCTTGAATGTTCTTGGCAAGGAATATAGCTAGTTTCAGACCTCCATTTGAGTTCAAGAGAACTTTCCTAATTTTCAAGAACTAATTACTCTTCTCATTTATGATGACGAGATATTGTGGGAGGTTCATCTTCTAGAAATTCACACGAGCAGGTCTTCTACTTAAATATAGGCAGAGGTAGAGGCAGATCATTATCTAGAGGCTAAGGTGTAAGGCCATTTTGGAAACAAAAATCATGGGTAGCAACAATAACATACATCTAATGTACGAACAGGTGGAAGAGGCCACTCTAGAGGTAGGGCGAGCCAAAAAGTCCAAGGTGATTTCAAAGAAATTAAAATGATATATGCTATTACTATGGGTAAACTAGGGAATATGGCAAAGGACTACCATAAAAGAAAAATGATATCAAAAAAGGAAACTTGCAACAAGGCAACTATGCATCATCAAGTAAATAGGGTGATGATAGAAGTGAGCAGCTATTTATAATGCAGCACATGCTAAGTTCCATGAGAGATGTGTCAGGATTGGGAGATATTTAGTATGTGGATTCTGGCACCTCTAACCCACATGAAAAATCATGGTGGTTTGAAGATATGCAAACAATGAAAAAACGAGGCTATATAGAAACATGCGATGACTAAGCACCCCATTGTGCATGTTGGTAAAGTGCCATTGTCTATGTAGGATGAAAAATAAAGTACTTTTGGTAGATGTACTTCATGTTCTAAATATTATAAAGAACCTAGTTTCTATTGGACATATGGTTGAGCAGGGTTCGCAAGTGAGGTTCAATCCTCAAGGGTGTTTTGTGGAAGACTTTAAAATCAGTGCCGCTCAGTTACAAAGGGTAATAAAAATGGCAAGATGTTGACTTTGGATGTTAACATGCCTGAGGTGAAGGCAACCATCTTTAGGCATGGGACATGTGTCATTACAGATATTAAATTACGAAGAACCTAGTTTCTATTGGACATATGGTTGAGCAAGGTCTGTGAGTTTCAATCCTCAAGAGTGTTTTGTGGAAGACTTCAAAATCAGTGCTACTTGGTTACAAAGGGTAATAAAAATGGCAAGATGTTTACTTTGGATGTTAATATGCTTGAGGTGAAGGCAACCATATTTGGGCATAGGACATGTGTCATTATACAAATATTAATATATGGCACAAGCGCATTGGGCCCAAAATATTTTGTAGGTTTACTAAAGTTTAAGGTTAATGGTATGCACAAAGTATGTGAAGCATGCCAGCTTGTAAGTATATGAAACATGCTTTCTCGTAATGAAAAGCATGTCAATGCAAGGCCATTGGATGTTATATATTCGGGTGTATGGGGACCAACCAAGACTACAACAATTACAGGTTGCACAGGTATTATGTTACATTCATTGATTACACTATGAAAGTGTGGGTTTATTTCATGAAAGGGAGAAGTGAGGTGTTTGCTCACTTTTATATATTTAAAGCCTTGGTAGAGAAGAAAAAAGATATGTAAATAAAATGCTTGAGATCAGATGGTGGGGGGCAATATTTTTTCAATGAGTTCGATGAAATCATATGGTAGGGGACAATATCTTTTCAATGATTTCTTGAGAAATCAAGAAATCAAGAGGCCATTACATGTAGGTACACTCCATAAATAGAATGGTGTTACAGAAAATGAAAAATAGGCACATTGTAGAATTGGCACGTGCCTTGATATTTGAAATGAATATGCCAGATTATTTTTGGGTGGAAGCAACAACAAATTGATGTTTACATTATAAACAAAACCTCCAGCTGTTTATGGTATGACACCTGAACAGGAGTTTACATGCATAAAACTAGACGTGTCTCCCTTGAAAGTGTTTGGATGCATTATACATGTGTCTGTTATTCCTGATGAAATGATAACAAGGTTGGATCCAAAGGTAAAGAAAGACATCTTGATTGGTTATGCTTTGGAGCAAACAGGTTAGAGATACTATAACCCCACCACTTAAGACCTGCAAGTAAGTAGAGATATCGTCTTTGATGAGATGAGTAGCTTGTACATGCACCAGTGAAGGCAACATAAGATGTAGACATAAGAAGTAATGATATTGAATGATGCCACCCCACATGTAGATCAGTAATCATAGGTGCTTAGTGGACCTGGAGAGTCCTCTTTTTGCAGTGGATCTAGTGTTAGTCCATGGTCAGGCACAAATGTAGGTACACATGTATCATGCAAAGGAGGGAAGGAAAAGGTAGATCAACCTTTTATACATAATCTCTGTTAGGTCACTCATATGTAGATGGTGACTATAGTGGCTTCAAGCAAAACCTTAATGAGGAGCTTGGTATTTCATCAATATTAATCTTGGTGCAAGGAAAATTAGGGCTGTTTTGATGACACCTGGTAGTGATCCAGGTGTACGTAGGTCTATAAGGGTTAAATACCATGTTGATAAATTAAGATATGGAAACAACCTGGCATCACTATGCTTACATGATTAAAGCAATACAAGAGCTGGACTCCACTTGTTTTAGGCAAGCACTTGGAAATAAAAAATGAGAAGATGCTATGGATGAGCAGATAGCAGCATTGGATGTAAATCTAACATGGGAGTTAGTGCTTTACCTAAGGAAATGAAGGCAATTGGATGTATGTGGGCGTATAAGGTCAAGCATAACTTGAATGGGGATCAATGGAGCAGGTATAAAGTAATATTGAAGTAGAATCTAGGTTAAGCAATCTCATAGTTCTTTTAAAATTGAAGCTATGTGTGCTACCACCATCACGTAGAATATTAACATCTTTACCATTAATAGTTCCTTTCATTTCCAAATTTGCTTTTACATTCATAGTGACATTAAGCACATAGTAAGACCACTTTATATGTTCGAGCACCGTCTTACAACAAGTAAGTTCCCGTTCTCGTATGGGTAAGATGGCAAAGTGCCTTATGCTAAGTCAAGCAGGCAAAACCATGTCAAACTATGGAGTGGTTTACATATCCCCCTTCCTAATGGTGATCACATCTTCACACCACCTAAGTCAATGGATAGTGTGGATGGTCCCATATATGCCATAAGCTTGGTGGGCAAAGATTAAGAGGTGGTATAGTTTGGGACCAATCTTCAGCCATATGTAGGGTAAGGTGATGGAAAGCTTTCAACAGTCATGATGGCATGAAGCTTGTCGAGGTGACATGGAGAGTGATAGGCAACGTAGAGGTTCTTCATGTAGAAGTGGTGTGGAGCCTTTAACACGAGGTAGTGGTGGGGGTAGAAGCAGTTTGCACCCTATGAGTGGTGACATGAGTGTGCCAAGACTCCATGGAACAACGATTGGCATGGGTAGATAGAGGTCCAAGATAGCTTGGCATGACAGAGTATGATGTCTCAATCTCACAGCAGCATGATGCCTAGAGATTGAGCTTTGCTAGATGAATACGTCGACCAAGGCAACGTTTTGTTAGTGGTGAATTGGAGTCAAACCAGAGGATATAGACATGGAAACTCAAGGGAGATACTTGTAAGGTTGAGGCTTCTCCATGCATTGGATTGTATGATGGGCCAAGCTTGTGCCCATTTATTGCCATGGTCCTTCCCCCCATCAATAGATGTACTTGGAGGGTTGGCAGCGTTGAGACGAGGTTAGTTGCAGGTGCATGTGTTTGTGCGTGATGTGAGATGCGAGAAGTGAACAAAATTATGATGCCCATAGTAAAATATACACGTGACATGCATGGGCAATGAGTGAAACATGGGTCTATGTGGGTGCACTTTTGACTCTTTTCATCGCTGCTTTCTTTGCCATTTACTTACCTTTTCTTGGGCAGTCAAGTTCAGTCGCTTGTTAGAGGCACGACAATGGATTTGTGTATGGTGGTGCCCACAGATGCAGGGAGTTATGTAGCCTTAGTGGGTCGATGGACTTAGCATTGTCAAGCATGTGGGTTGGAGGTAGGGTGGATTGAATGGGTGGGGTGATCGAAGACGAGGCATGGAAGGGTCCTATTGTTGATTGTAGGAAGGTCTAGGCGAGGGGAAGTACCATGGGCTAGACTTGTGCATGCCATGGCCTCCCCATCATTTAAAGATGTACCTAGAGGGTTGTCGACGATGAGGCTCACTACAAGTTTGTATATAGACAGTGGCTGTGTATCTATTACATGGAGAGATTGTGGATATTACAAGTGGGATCGTGCATGAGTATTGGGAAAAAGGTGGGCCCGTGTAAAAGCTTCTTCTGATAAAAACAACACAATGATTTCTTCGACTCTTACGCATGATTTAAGATAGGGAATTGGTGGTGGATGTGTAATGAGGTTAACCGATAAAGCGGGTGTGATTGAGGTTGGGTTGTCCATGAGAATGGAAGACCCTGTCAAATGGTGGATCTAAGGCTTGCTATAAGTTTTATCTTTTTTTCCTCCTTCTCATGGACCTTGTCTATGGCTTGCAATTAAAGAAGAGTATGCTAAAATGTACCAACAAAGGTAGACATAGAATCTTTCTCTAATTGGTGTAAGACGTCCCATTATTTTCTAGCCTTAGCCTTATATTATGGTGTAGGACACTTACCATCTAGCTCGATGTGTAGCTTAATCAAACCAAAACTAAAGCATAGTAGTTGTTAGAATGAGGAGATAAGTATAGCCACCAATAGAAAGGAAAAGATGGTGAGGAATTAGAAGCAACGTGATGATTAGTACTCAGCTTTATAAAAAAAAAGTTATTGCTAGTATCACATGTCATAATCCTATTGGTTTACTCTTGAACTTATCTTCTACCTAGACCAACGGATTGCTAATCCATCTATGACATTTTTTTAAACAAAACTACTCACACTCTATAAAAAAAAATTGGTTATCCAAGACTCTTGTCCTTGCTCTTGATCCCTGTGATCATTTAGTATGGTGATGTGCAGTGTGGGAAGTATGTAAAAAGTGGATCACATCCAAACTTACTATCAGAGTTAGGTGTAGTGAATGTGGGTGTGGGTGAGGTGCTACATGGGTGTGAATATGGATAGCCATTAAGCACCCTTCTACATTCACAATTGACTGGGTGTGGCGTGGAAGGTTCATGTGGCATGGGTATAAGTGTGATAGGTGTGGTGTGATAACATGGGACATGAGTGAATGTGGTATGATGATGCTACATTGCAAGAGCATGTTTATGGGTATAGGAGTACTCTACCCTTTACCAAGTTTCAATCCACAAGAAAATGACTCCTTATGCATCATTTCTTTGCATGCATTTCTTCGCATGCTAGTTCAATGGAAAGCTCAAGGAGGGATTGCTCTCCCATTGGGGGCTTATCCTTGCAAATAGCTTAGAATCCCACCCTTTAATCCCTTCACTTCCTTAAGCCGATTTCTTAATCTATACTCTCCGATGATCTCTCAACTCTCACTACCACTATTAGCTTTCCATCCCACGCTTCCTTCCACTGAATTCAAGGATTTCAAGTAAAAGGGTTATCCCTAAGATCAATGAGAAGCTCTATGTATGCTTTTGAACATTCTATAGGCTTCAACATTTAAATCACAAAGACTCATCTCTCATTAAATTTAATCAGAAAAGGATTCATTAGAGAGCTTGAAGAAACTCCATAACACATACAAATCAATGAGAGCATACCACAATAAATAGCAACACACATGAATAAATAACCATAGGGAAAGGAGGAGATGAGCTCTCAAAGTAAGATTAAGAGAAAAAATAAGAAGATATAGCTTATGTATAATTATAGAGAGGACTTCACACATGTCCTTAGTCCTTGCCCCATTTATACTTTAACTTTAAGGACCATGAGATATTATGTTAGGCACATACCCTTATGTCATTCCATGCCATATTTTTGTACAAAAATGATGATTGTCTTTGTGGAAACCTTTTCCATCAAGGCATTGTAGTTGTCATTGTTGTGAACTATACATGATGTCTAACAAGCATGCTTAGCATCATGGATGTTTATCCAAACAGTGGGATGGCATGCATTTCTAAGGAGATGGGATGTAATCAATAATGAAGAGGAGAGATAGGAGTAGCTATATAAGTTCCGAGTCACTAATCTGAGTGCCCTAGGCATAGAAGATACTAGTTGCCAACCCTAGGCTATGCATGGGTAGCACCTACCATTAAAAGATTTAAAGCTATTTAACTCCCTTACTAGCAACATATGATGATTTTGTTCCATGCCATTCAAGATTTTTCTCTTTAAATCAAACTTGTGAATGCCTTTTTTTAAGAATAGGAACTATGCAAAATTTGCTAGCAAATCATAAAAATAGAGCCCCTTCAATAAAGTATCATGTTATCTATCATCGTGGCACCTCAACAATGGCAAACCAAGAGTGAAGATGCATCGTTTTCTCTACATTAGTCGAACTTGCTCAAAGATGGAAGTTTGGATCGTTCTCACACGAGGTTAAGGAGGCATAAGTGGATGTCGGCCTTGGGTTCCTTTTAGAAGAAAAGAGTAAAGTGCTGGTTAAAGGAGTGAACGCTCTGGAAGTCGCTTCTTAGAAAGTGGGTGCCTGTTTTGAATCCAACCTTGCATAAGCTTAGGATATCGACCACGCTTGTGGATAAGGAAGGTGTGAAGTTCTCGCATTTTGATAAATGGGATGGTAATGCTTGAAGAGGTATTTTTAGATCTTAACTCTTTTTTATGTGACTAACGTTAAAGGTAAAAACAAGGTAAAGTAAGGTTGAATGTGTAAGTAGCTGGTGTGGGTGATGCTCTTGAGGATGAGCTTATGGTTTTAAAAGAATTTTGGTGCTAATGTTCGTAGAGATTAGACTAATACATAAAGCCTTTGTGGGTGATGCTCTTGAGGATGAGCTTATGGTTATAAAAGAATTTTGTTGATATTAATAGTTAGTAGAGATTAGACTAATACATAAAGCCTTTCTCTAAAAAAAGAGATTAGACTATTGTTAATAGAGATAAGACTAATACATAAAGCCTGTCTCTAAAAAAGAAAAACAAATACTTGCATTGATGTGGAAACTTGGAATGGAAGCTTGGGATGGTGATGACTTTGAAAATCTTTTCAAATTTTGTAAATGGCTATAGATGTTGGTGGACTCTAAAGGTGTGAAAAGGACATGAGCTACATTGGTTCTAGGTCCTATATCTCCTTTTATGCTAAAGGGGCATGCAAACTCAGTGTAATTCTTAACTTTCACATGGTACCTATTGCATGCTAGCTAAAGAAGATGTATGGTACCTATTGCATGCTAGCTAAAGAAGATGTATGGTACAGCTTGACATTAAAGCATGTTATGAACTTAAACATCAACAAATGACTCAATATTGGTAGGAACAATAATAAATGCCATATTTGAGTAGATTAGAGGCAAATATTGCACGGTTCTCTACTATCTTGATTGTGATATAGTACTTTGTTTTGTTTTTCGAGCCAAGGTCAACTAGGCATAGATGTGCCCCGTTAAACTTGAAAGGCCAAACGCTTTTGTCTCTAGTTTCGATAGATAGAGATTCAATTATTTCCACTCCCTTAAGGCAATTACTCCGCGATACCTTTATCTTAGCATGACAATGACGAAGTACCCCGTGTAAGAGTCTAGGTACTGTGGGAATTGCCATTGGACTCACCCATTAAAAAACCTTCAAACCGATGGGTTTCAAAGTAGGTCCCTTGAGGCATAGTCTCATGGTGTGATATAGTACCATTCCAAGGACATCATAATAATATATATATACACACACACGTGCATACGTGCAGGTACAGAGAGAGTGTCTTGACTTTTTCTTATGGTTAGATTAGGAGATTTTGTCCTCTGGTTTCGAATCGTTCATCAACAATGGGCGATTGTCGAGTTGTGATAGGTATAGAATTTCAGATGTCGAGTTGTGATAGGTATAGAATTTCAGATGTCTTGACCCTAGTGTCTTCTTCAGTCTAAATTTTCTGTGCACTTCTTGCGGCCTTTGCGAAGGGATATCTACGGTGCCAGAAAAGCGCGTCAGGTCTCTCTCTCTCTCTCTCTCTCTCTCTCTCTCTAGCGTCTTCCTATATGCGATGTTGTGGTTAAACGAAAGATCAACGGGGGCAGAAATCTGCTTTCTGAGATCTGTTGTGACCTAGCCATGGCAGTCGGAGCGCGATGGCCTGTTTTGGTTCACGAACTCAGCGAATAAATATGGTAAGCGAAGCTTTAAATCAACTCCCTCGCTGTCCACCGTGTCGAAAACCTAACAAAGAAATGTCTAGAGTCCTAGCCGTAGCCGGAGCCGGAGCCGGAGCCGGACCCCTAACTTTACGAAAGGATGCTGCAGCTAATCCTGACCGTAACTATCCCTAAACCTAAGCCCTAACCCCAACAGGCATTCGCTAACCTCAACGGAGCACCAGTGGCTCGAAGCCATATCCTGATGCAAGTTCCGCATCTATGTGAGTAGGCTTCAAGCGTACGTGTCTGTGTAGGAGTGCTCGCGTAAGCTTTGGGGTCACAGGTGAACATACTGACAAGCCCCTTTCATTAAACAGACACACCTCCTTTTTTCATTTAACCAAAGCCGGTAATTTGAAAAATAAGGTGTGAATTTTGCCAAAATCACAGCCCTACAAATGCTGATAAAAAACCTTCTCATACGATTTTATAGCAGGAACAACGAATGAGAGAATTGCAAGAAAATATTTAGAGCCAATGAGAATAATTTTTTCTATTGCTCTTGCACATCATCCCTTTTGTGGGACTGCCTTGTGAGGGTTTGCCTGTGCTCTCTTACCCTAAATTTGAGATAGCTCTTTAGCCCGTCGGTGGGGCGTGGCGCTAAGAAGAGCATCGGCCCTCCATACTCTCTGGGTGCCACACGTAAGAAAATATAAAAACCATGTATCGGGTGGTTTCTCAGAGGCTTTAGTCTTCATTGGTTGAATGTGTTTGCTACGAACTTTTCCATAAGTGTATAGCTTTATCAGGTTTAGTTGTAAGTTGCGAACAGCAACACAAATGTTTGGTTGTCGAATGGAAGCTCGCAATGGAAAGCTTGTGTGTGAACAAGGAATTGATGAACCAATTGAACTTATCCTACGAAATGAGTAATTCTAACCATGTGCTATTGATGACTACTTGGTTTGTGACATTGTGCTGGGTTTTTCATAAGGGATGCATTGGCCAGCTTCGTTGACTTATTCGGAACTGTCTTTGGTCTGGATTAGATGGCACTGTACACACTAGGGCGAGAGTAGCTTGGGATACCATTATTATGCCTAAGCAAGAGGGAGGATTGAACATCATTGAACTCGAGGTGCAGTGTAAGGCTTTGCTTTGTAAGTTGGTTGTTTGAGGATTTCTTCATGGCACTAAGCCTTGGAAGAACTTTCTTCTCTAGGAGATTATGAAGCGCACTCCGATTGGGGGAGGTGTTTTGATGTACAGCCTACATTTTATATTTTCGGATGCAAAGCACTGACCACCTTCTTCGCCTTTGGTGAGATCTCTTCTGTCAGCCTAGGATTGCATGAGGAGTTTCTTGGTTCATATTCTTCCGCGGCCAGTTGAGGAGGCTAACAAGCAGCCCATTGTGTGGAATGTTATCTTGTTTGTGTAGAAGAAAGACAAGTTCGCACGATTATGCGTGGACTACAAGGCTCCTAACAAGCTCATAATGAAGAACAAGTTCTCAATGCCCAGGATTGAATATATCTGTGAGCAACTCGATGGTGCAAAGTTCTTTTCGAAGGAAGATTCAAGAGTGGCTATCATCAGGTACGGTTGACATTCCAAAAACAACCTTCAGGAATGAACATGGCCATTACGAGTTTGTGGTGATGTCATTCGGTCTCAACAATGCACCGAAAAGATGATGTCTCGGGTATTTGTGGAGCTCATAGGAAAGTGCGTGTTTGTCTTTTAGATGATTATACTCATTTTTTTTGCTATTGCAGAGAGCAGTATGAGTAGGATGTTGAAAAGGTCTAGAAACTTTTGTGAGATAATGCATTGTACATCAATACAAAGAAGAGCGAATTTGGAGTAGAAGAAATACATTATTTGGGATATGTTATTATTGCAAACAGGACTAGCCTCGACCTTGAAACAGTACGGGCAATTCTTGAATGGAATGTTTCCAAAAATGCTCAAGAGATCCGCTCTTTCGTAGATCTCTGTCAAGCATACAATACCCATATGGACAAGTTTTCTAATCTTGCAGCACCCCTTACAGATCTGCTCAAGGGCATGAAGACGTGTCAATAGAAGGGGTGTTCGTTGCGGGCAAAGCATTTGGGGCATTTCATGCTTGTGAGTCTCCGGTTCTCAAATTGGCGTCATTCTTTCGAGGTAATCACCGATGCCAACAATCTAGCCATAAGACCTGTCCTCCAGTAGGAAGGACGCCTAGTGGCTTATTACAGTCGGAAATTAAATGATGCAGAAAAGAACTATTTTGTGTATGACAGCGCTTAAGCATTGGAAACATTTCCTTTATGGGAGAGATTTCATAGCTAAGACTGATCATCAGGCACTTAAATGGTTGCAAACCATGCCTAGTGTCCAATGGAATGACAGACAAGCTAGATGGAGTCTAGTCTTCCAATAGTTTGGAGTATGATTGAATACATCCTTGGTTCAAATAACCCCGTTGTTGATGCTCTCAATCGAGAAGGCACAATTCAAACTTTGCAAAAGTCCACTGTGCTTGAAATATAGAGAAAAGATCTCAAAAGTATGAAGTCACAATATGAGAATTCGTTGGAATTCGGGACTAGTATAGATTGGCCCTACAAGCAAAACCGGGTCACTATACCATCCAAGCTGGTTGGTTATTATACAAGAACCGGTTGTGCATTCTTAGGAAAAAGCGATGGGCTCTTCTCCATGATGTCCATGACTCTGTCATCGTGGTATCACCAGTACATTGGAGAAACTTGAGCGATCATTCTATTGGTCAAAGCTGAGACTGGATGTCTATCAATATGTCCAAGCATGCCAGATATGCCAAAAAGTGAAGGTACCTTATATGCAACATGCAAGGTTGCTTCAACCTTTGTTGGTTTCAGACGGTCTTTTTCAAGATATCAATATGGCCTTTGTTGGACCTCTTCCTGCTACGTTTGGATCTTGGAACACACAGTGCATGAGCATTGTGCACTAATTCCGTAAATTTTACATGTTGATCCTGTTAGAAGTCATCTCCTGTCTATATTTATACACCAGGGCCTCTGTTGTGGGTGTGCCCACCCTGTATAGGTGTTTTATCATTTTTCCTCACTCCCTGTATTTTTTCCCTATTTTTTCCCATTTTTCGGTGGTGTGGATGGATGCCAGATGTTGGCAGGAGCTTTTGGTGGCTGGCCGACTGTCCATTCATTAGTCGTGTAGCTGGCCGACTGCCCATCAGCAAGTGTGGAGTATTTTACTGCTGGCCGACTTGTTGTATGCAGTCGTGGAGGGCCACCAGCGCTGGCCGACTGCATGCATGGGGCATATAAATAGGCCCCATGCCCCCCACCACTTTCTCATTCAGTTATTTGCGGGATCTTGTGTATAGAGAAGAGTTTACACACCTATCTCTCTGTGTTTCTTGTGCTGTCTATTTTTTGCATTCTACTTGCTCTTGTCAACCCAAGTTTGGTTATCATTTCCACTGCATATTCTGACATGGTATCAGAGCCCTAGGTTCGTGATAGATCTTGGGAGTTTTCTGAGCAAGAGGGGGATCGTAAGGTTGCTGATTGGTGGACTGTTTTGGACGGTTTGGGAAGAGAAGGTGCAATAGAAAGGCGGGCTAAGGTGTTGGACAGCCACTTGCAGGTTTTACAGATTTTTTTTCCCCACTCACCCACCCTTTCAGTTTACTCCCCGCGTGTCATGTGCAGAGTGTGTATCTACCGTGTGCTATACGCATGCAAGACTAGTTTCGAGGCTTGGGAAGCTTGGAACTAGGTAGGTTGATTGACGAGCTGAGTTAGGGAAATACTAACGGGCGGGCACCCAAGTATGGACGGACGGGCGGCCAAGTGTGGACGCCCGATGACCGGCCAAGAGCCTATAAAAGGGTGGCCAAGGTTAGTTATTGTATTATAGAGAGTCTCGCGAGCTTGTGAGAGCTCTATGGTCTTGGAGCGTGGCGGTATGGGACGTCGCGAGGAGGAGATTGGTCGGTACGTCATCCTAGTTAGCTCAGCTCGTGGCTCGGTGGGGACAGCCAAGACTGGGGGCTTGCCCACGGCTGTCATGGTTGGGAGGTGAGTCAGGCCTGCACCCCCCTAGTTGTTTGTTGTTCGTTTGTTTGCAGGATTCGAGTTTCGAACCAAGATCGATCACGACGGGATCCGTGGGGTTTTGACAGTGGTATCAGAGCATACCTCGTGAACGAGCAAGTCGGTAGGTAGAGAAGATGAGGTCGAAGAACGGTATGTGTTAAAAAGCTCGCTGTTTTTTCTGTGCATACTGCAGTTTTCAGATTTAGTATGTGTTTTTTCTTCATCAAAGAGACCCACGTTGATGGGAGATGGTAGCTAAATAGGGTTGATTCCTTTTGCAAGGAAGAGAAGTCTTGCTGTGCAGTCGCATAAACTGCAGGGAGAGAAACAGAAAAAAGAAGAAGAGAAAAAGCAAGTTTGCTTTTCGTTGAATATTTGAGAGCGAGAGTGGTTGTGAGACGGAGGCACTGGCGGTTGGCGGCGGCACTAGCGGGCTGGTGGAATAGTGCGTTGACAAGTTGCAGGCGGTGGCTACCGACGGTGATGGCGCCTAAGGCTAGTCAAGTAGGCGGCCAAGCAGCTAGGCCAGGCCGGCGCCCAGGCCACGTGGCCTTGTGGCTAGGCTTGCGCAGCCAGGCCAGGCGGGCAGGCGCCTAGGCCAGGCCGGCAGGCGCCCAAGGCTACGCTACCGTGTTGCGCAGGCCTACGCAGGTTGGCCGATAGCAGCACGTATCACACGTAGGCACCAGCATGCGACGTCAGCAGTCAACGATGGCAGCCCGGTGGGTGAATCCAGGGGGGAAGAAAAAAAAAACCAAGGAAAACTTACCTTTTTTTTAAGCTTTCGTTTTTTTTTTTGGAATTTAAAATTTTCTAAGTTTTAAAAGATCCCTCTCCAAGGTTTCCAAGGTGTTTTATTTTTTTTAAGACAATAGAATATATATATCCATATATATATATTTATTCAAGAAAAAAAAAACACAAAAGCTAAGCCTAGCTTTTGGAGATTTTTGGCTTTTGGAAAACCTTTATAAACTCCCTCAAGTGGGCTTCTTGCCACACATCTCTCAAGTTCTCAAGTTTTCAAGCTCTCAAGCTCTCAAGTTCGCTCACACTTTTGTTGTGCAAAGATCGAATTTTCTCTCCACGTATCCTCTTCACGATGTCGACCCAAGAATCGAAGTTGGAGCCCCTTGTGGAACGCGAATGCTTACGGAAGGTACCGATGCCGATCTTTTTGACGATTTTGTGTCAAAATCAGATTTCCAAGAGTTCAAAGTAGCTCTCGAAGCTTCTTCGACGGAACGTCAGGCACAAATCGCAGCCCAGATGCAAGCTTTGTAGAACTCCATCGCTCTATTGACCACTACCCTCTCTACTTTCTCGGGTATGGATACCTTGGCTTTAGCTTTAGGTCCCAATATTACTTCGGAACCGTTCGGGGGCGAGCAAAAGCAGCGCACCAAGGAGATCGTGGACACGTGGCTACACAAGTGGCAAGTTCACTTTCAGTTTCATCCATATGATGATGGGAAGAAGATCCAGTTAGCAGTAGGTTTCCTGTCCGGCAAAGCTCTGCTTTGGTGGAAGGAACTCAACCCTAAGCCAACGACTTGGACACAATTCGAAGACGTTTTCAAGAAAGAATTCCTCAAGAAAGAGGATGATTACGATGATGTTGTCCGGTTTTCAGCTTTGACCATGACCTTGCAGCATCTCACTTATGAGGTCTACCTCCAGAAGTTTTGTGACTTGCATATGAAAGCTACAAAGATGGATCCCACTACTCTTTTGGGGTTTTTCGTAGCTGGTTTACCAGACTCGTACCGATTACAGGTTAAAAATAACAAATATAAAACTTTGGACGAGGCCATTCATTCAGCTCGTATCTATGATGATACGATAGTCTCTTCCAAATCGAAACCCCTTACCGAGCAGGGGAACAAGCATAAAAGGAAGTTCTCCGCCCCTATGGCTAACACGACAGAGGGAAAGTCTTCGGACCAACCTTCGAAGAATTCCAGCTCGACACCAGCGAAGAAGAAACGACTCCTTAGGGCTTTGAAGCTCAAGAAGGAAGGACGTTGTTTTATCTGCGAAGAAAAAGGACACATGCGTAATGAGTGCTTAAAGCAAAAGGGTACCAAGTCAAAGGCAGCTAACCAGTTGTCTTTGCAGGTAAGTCAATTACTGTACTTTCTCGTCCTAGTACTTGTTCTGATTGTTTGTTCAATTCTAAGGTATTTGGCTTGCATGATCTTCTTCGAGTTTATGGAGAAGTGAATGGCCATAAGATTCACATTCTTTTAGACCCTGGCAGTTCGCATAACTTTGTTAACTACAAACTTGTGCAGAAATTGAGTCTTGATACGACACTCAGCGACCATACCTATGAGGTACGCCTACCTGCGGGAAGGCAAGTTTGGGATCGCAAGGTGGAGATGCTTCCAATCTAGATTCAAGACTACAAAGATACTCTGGAATGCTATGTTATGCATTTGGAAAATGTAGACTTGTTATTAGGAATTGAGTGGTTTAAGACTCTTGACGTCCAGATAGATTGGTCTAGTCATATTTTTTCTTTTCAGCATAGGGACACCAAGTATAGTATTTTAGGTGATTGTATTCATCCCTCTCAGGGACCTCTTGTAAATACAATTGATTTTGGAAATATAATGGATTCTTCTTTGTATACCGCTTTCCATTGTGTATTGATTCCACTTTCTTCTTTTCTCATGCCTTCCATGGATGTAAATGAATTAAGTGTGTTTGAAAGCAAAGAATTACAGAAGATACTTGATTCATTTCAAGATGTATTTCCTAAGGAACTGCCATCGGGTTTACCACCTGAACGGGCAGTAGATCATCGTATTGACTTGATCCTTGGTGCTCATCTTGTCAGTATTCCACCTTACAGGATGAGCCAAGCTGAGGAAGATGAGTTGGCTAAACAACTCGAAGATTATTTGAGGATTGGACAGATCCGTCCAAGTAAATCACCTTGGGGTGCACCTATGTTGCTTAGAAGAAAGAAGGACAATACCTGGAGAATATGTATAGATTGCAAGAGATTGAACAAGCTGACAATTAAGAACCGTTATCCTCTCCCTAGATCAGATGACCTGATTGACCGGTTAGCAAGAGCGAAATATTTCACGAAGATAGATTTACGTACTGGCTATCACCAGATACGTATTCATGAAAGGCATGCCGAAAGAACCGCCTTTCGGACTAGGTATGGCCATTACGAGTTTCTCGTATTACCTTTTGGGTTAACCAATGCTCCAGCCACTTTCCAGCAAATGATGAACGATCTTTTTCGTGAACATTTGGGGAAATTTGTGGTGGTGTTCCTGGATGATATTTTGATTTATAGTCGTACTCTTGAGGATCATGTCAGACACCTCACGATTGTCTTATGTATTTTAAGACAGAATTGACTATATGCTAAGTTGAGTAGATGTGAGTTCTTTATGACCGACATCATTTACTTGGGACACAAGATCACTAGAGACGGATTGAGCATTGACTATGACTGAGTTCAGAAGGTTTTACACTGGCCTATACCACGAACAGTGAAACAACTTCGTTCTTTTCTCGGTTTTGTTGTTTTTCTTTGGAAATCTGTACGGGAGTACTCTCAGCTCACACTACCGATGACCGACTTATTGAAAGGTTGTGGACGTAAGTCCAATCAGCGTATCACTTGGAATAACGATTTGGATATGGTCTTCAGACTTTTGAAAGATAAGGTCAAGGAAGCACCTATCTTAGCATTGTCTGATCCTAGTCGGCCTTATGTTCTTGAAACTGATGCCAGTGACTATGCTATCGGGGCTGCTCTATTTCAAGATGGTAGACCGGTCGCTTTTGAAAGTAAAAAGCTAGACGGCACTCAATCTCGTTGGCCAACCCTTGAGAAGGAGCTTTATGCTGTGATTCATGCTCTCAAGGTTTGGAGACATTATTTATATGGCTCCAAGTTTGTGGTATTGACTGATCATCAGTCAATCAAGTATGTGTGTGATGCGGATGATTTGAGAGGCAGGAAAGCTCGTTGGACAGAGTTAATGCAAGATTTTGGTTTTGAGATCCGTTATCGGAAAGGGTCCATGAATAGTATTGCAGATGCGCTTAGTCGGATTAGAGAGGTGAATACTTTGTCGTTCACCGAGATTTCTACTGACTTATTTCAGTCATTGAGAGGGCTTTGCAGGACTGATAGTTATTTTGGTCCATTTTGGCAGAAGATCCAGGACGGGAGCTCATTGATTGACCAAGACTCAATGACTGAGCAGTCTACCATTCAGGCTGCAGGAGGCCAGTGGATGATTCGGAATGGTTTACTATTCCGTAATGACAAAATTTGTGTACCACAGATCTCGGACATTAGGTCCAAGATTCTGAGGGAGTGTCACGAGGCCCCTTCTGCTGGACACCCTGGGGTACACAGGACACTATCATTAGTGAAACACACTTTTTATTAGCCGAAGATGAAAGGGTATGTAGAAGATTATATTCTCAAGTGTCAGATTTGTCAGGCAAATAAAGCTGAACGCTTTAGACAGGCTGGGTTGTTGCATCCTTTGCAAATCCCAGGTAATAAATGGGAAAGTATTTTCATGGATTTTATTACCGGATTGCCAAGAACACATCAAGGCCACGATTCTATTTGGCTTGTGGTAGATCGCTTGACAAAAATGGCTAGATTTTTATTGACCCGGAAGACTATTACAGCTACACAATTAGCTCGGCAGTTTATCGAGCAATTGTTTAGACTGTATGAGTCAGTGATAGGGACTCTAAGTTTACGAGTGATTTTTGGAAACTTGTTTTTGAGAAGTTGGAAACAACTTTGAATTTGAGTTCCTCAGATCATCCTCAATCTGATGGCCAGACTGAACGAGTGAATCAGATTTTGGAGGATATGCTTCGAGCATATGTATCCAAAAGACAGAGTTCATGGGAGGATTATCTTCCTATGTTAGAATTTGCATATAACAGTACTAAGCATACGAGTACAGGGTTTAGTCCTTTCATGCTTATGTATGGTTTTCAACCTAGATCACCTGTTACAGTAGGATTCTCAGGACTTCAGCATGATGCAACAGCAGTGTTGATTTCTCATTATCATAGTCGTGAAGATATTTTGCGAGTCGACAGCCCTAGGCACATCCCGACCAACAGTAAGACTCTCATATAAAAGTAGGTTACATCATTTAGTCCAAGAAGCTCTCCATCGTTTTGGTGGTCTTCAGTCCAAGATCCTAGGAATGTGTGGAGTTCAACAGTAGAGCAATTCAACATTCAAAGTCAACATTCAGAACGATTCAGTCAGAGTCCGCGTCATCATCATCATCATAGATATTTTGAGATCTCAATTGTAACAATCTCATTTAATATAGTTGCATTGCACCGCATTGAAACCATTATCTATCTCTTAAGTATTTCTAAGTGCATTTTAGTTAAGGCTAAAGTTGTTTTACTACCATCAATCCCTCACATGTCACATTGGTATCAGAGCTCTACGGGGTAACCAACCTTAGTTCATGCTTAGTCCCTAAGCCATTCAACATTAGCATAGTCGCTTTCGCTCGGTTAAATCCAGTTCTCAAGATCTTGCATCCCATCTTTAGAGTTTTCCCCTTAGGCATGCATCAGTAACCCATTCATTTGCATTATTTCATAGCATATAGGGTCTCATATGCCTTGCATTAGTATAGTAGTAATTCTAGAAGTCCTGTAAAGATAGTCACTCTAGGCATCTTTCATCTCCGAGGCATACACCATGAGTTTTATGGGGAAGAATAGCATCCATCATCAAAGGAGAAAATGGAGTTTTGGGCTTCAACTGGAATTAGCAGGGGTTTCTCTTCCACATGAGAAATTTGCAAGATATGCAGGAAATGTTACAAGTTGCAAAGGAATCTATTAGAAGTGCTCAAGACCGAGACAGGTTTTATTCTAATAGACATCGTTCACCTAGAGAGTTTTCTGAAGGAACGATAGTGTATTTGCGAGTTCTGAAAGATTCCGAGACTTTACGGACAGGTAGATCTCCGAAATTATCCCCTTTTCGTGTTACACGACGGATTGGTTCAGTTGCATATGAATTGGATTTGCCTTCTCATGTGAAAGTTCATCCTGTATTTCATGTCAGTAGACTTAAGGAAGTACTGGGTGGAGCAGATCAGTTAGTTACTCCTCAAGAAATTATAGATGTCGAGGACATGACATTTGTTCCACACGAACCTGAAAAGATTCTTGGATTTCGTGAACGAAGATTGCGTAATACGCTTATCACGGAATACAAGATCAAGTGGAAGGATCGTGTTGAGGAGGACGCTACATGGGAGACATTGACTACTCTTCAGAGAGATTACCCTGGCTTTTTAGTGAGCTCAGGAGTGAGCTCTTAGAGGAAGGGGAGTATGTCATGTGCACAGTGTGTATCTATCGTGTGCTATATGCATGCAAGACTAGTTTCGAGGCTTGGGGAAGCTTGGAACTAGGTAGGCTGATTGACGAGCTGAGTTAGGGAAATACTAACGGGCGGGCACCTAAGTATGGACGGGCTAAGTGTGGACGCCCGATGACCGGCCAAGAGCCTATAAAAGGGTGGCCAAGGTTAGTTATTGTATTATAGAGAGTCTCGCGAGTTTGTGAGAGCTCTATGGTCTTGGAGCCTGGATCTAGTGCAGACGTGCACTTGCTTTATGTAGCCGAGGCCGACAGCAGTCTCGAGGCCCGCGAGGGCAGCTTCGTGGCGGTATGGGACGTCGCGAGGAGGAGATTGGTCGGTACGTCATCCTAGTTAGCTCAGCTTGTGGCTCGGTGGGGACAGCCAAGACTGTGGGCTTGTCCACGGTTGTCATGGTTGGGAGGTGAGTCAGGCCTGCACCCCCCTAGTTGTTTGTTGTTCGTTTGTTTGCAGGATTCGAGTTACGAACCAAGATCGATCACGAGGAGATCCGTGGGGTTTTGACACCGCGATGGCAGATTTACTAGAGATGGCTGAGAAGCACGTGAAGATTCCGACTCTCCCCACGTTCCCAGTGGACCGTCAGTTGGACGGGTCCAATTACGGCATCTGGAAGGTCATGATAGAGTCTGTGCTGGAGTCATATGACCTTGCTGATTTCATCATCATCGGGGTTCCACGGCCGGAAGCAGAGGAAGGGGAGTTACTGTCGATGAGGAAGGACCGAGAGGCACAGGCACACATGTGGGATCGTGTCAACGCCAGGGTCCGGTCATTTATTTTCCTCATTTGCACACCACAAGTGATCAATCATGTAAAGCACATGACGCTGGCGAGAGGCATATGGGAGCACTTGGCTTCTCTTTATAACAGGGTATCTCCCATGAAACGGATCTCCTTTGAAGTGCAGATGCGGGTTATGAACCCTGCAAAGTCCTCGACGATGCGGGAACACATTAACAAGCTGCAGGCCCTTCAGCAGGAAGTCCTACAAGCTGGGAAAGAGGATCGCCTTCAGAGAATGGAGTTGTCGAACGCAAGAACAGGAGTGTGGTGGAGATGGCGAGGACCATGCTGGAGCATCGTGATCTTCCTCGTCCACTTTGGGGAGAGGCTGTGGCAACGGCTGTCCATACCCTCAACCGATCTCCGACGACTTCAGTACCCCATATGACTCCATTTGAGGCATACTTTGGCAGGAAACCTGATGTCTCGCACTTCCGTGTCTTAGGGAGTGACGCATATGCACATATTCCGAAGAAGCAGAGGGGGAAGCTTGACTCCAAGTCTCGCAAGCTTGTATTTGTGGGGTATAATTCTCTTTCCAAGGGATACAGATTGTATGATCCAGACAGGAACGAGATTATTGTCAGCCCGGATGTGGTCTTTAACGAGCATGTTCCAGTATCCACTGTCGAGGAGCCGCCACTTCTTGGAGATCCAGAGGAGTCTGATGATGATTTCTAGACCATCATTCCAGTTGATCAACCTTCACTATAGGAGGTTGAGCCCGCAGTTGGAGTACAGCCCCCGCGACCACAGGAGGCTCCACGATATGTTCGAGTACCTAGGTGGTTGTTGGACACCCTTCGGGAGTCAGGTGTCACGGAGCTACCCTCCGAGTGGACCACAGAAGACGGCCCTCGAAGATCACATAGAGTCCGGGATAAAAGCAATACAGTGGAGCTTCTTCAGGTGAACTATGCTTTGATGTCTCGTATTATGCGGGGCAAAGAGCGCACTTCCGTAAAGGAAGCCCTTTCACAAGATACTTGGAGGAAAGCCATGCAGGTGGAACTTGATGCCATCGAGAAGAACAACACTTGGGAGTTGGTACCGAGGCCATCGAAGCGGTGTCTAATGGGTCTTTAAGACCAAATATGCGTCTGATGGGTCGGTGGACAAACACAAAGCTAGACTTGTGGCTAATGGTTATGCTCAGCGGCCAGGCATCGACTACGAGGATACCTTTGCACCGACAGCACGGATGTCCACGATTCGGACTGTTCTTGCCCTTGCTTCTTCTCAGAGGTGGCGCGTGTATCGAATGGATGTAAAATCTGCGTTCCTTAATGGTGACCTGCAGGAGGAGGTGTATGTTGAGCAACCTCCAGGCTTTATTGTTCCAGGATCTGAAGGGATGGTTTACAGGTTACGTAAGGCCTTGTATGGTCTTAAGCAGGCGCCCAGGGCTTGGAATCAGAAGATTGATTCGTTCTTTATTCGGACTGGATTTCAGAGATCGGTTGCAGATCCAAACCTGTATCTCTTTCGGGAACGCGGCATGGTCACGCTTATCATCCTTTATGTGGATGATCTCATTCTCACTGGCGGTCATGTGGAGCACATTAGAGTGACGAAGGCTGCCTTGTCAAAGGAGTTTGAGATGACCGACTTAGGCTTACTCCACTTCTTTTTGGGAGACACGAGGAGATCTACTTCAGGATACAGTTTTACCCTCGGCTTAGGAGCAGTTTCTTGGAGCAGCAAGAGGCAGCCAACTATTGCCCTTTCTTCGACAGAGGCACGGCGGACCTCTTCACGAAGTCACTACCTCAGGCTACGCTCAGGCGGCACTCTAGCTCCCTTGGGTTGATTTCATAGCCAGGAGCTGAGAGGGGGTGTTAGAAGTCATCTCCTGTCTATATTTTTCAGTGGTGTGGATGGATGCCAGATGTTGGCAGGAGCTTCTGGTGGCTGGCCGACTGTCCATTCATCAGTCGTGTAGCTGACTGACTGCCCATCAGCAAGCGTGGAGTATTTAACCGCTGGCCGACTTGCTGTATGCAATCGTGGAGTTCTCTACTGCTGGCCGACTGCTTCATGCAGTCGTCGAGGACCACCAACGCTGGCCGACTGCATGCATGGGGCATATAAATAGGCCCCATGCCCCCACCACTTTCTCATTCAGTTATTTGCGGGATCTTGTGTATAGAGAAGAGTTTACACACCTATTTCTCTGTGTTTCTTGTGCTGTCTATTTTTTGCATTCTACTTGCTCTTGTCAACCCAAGTTTGGTTATCATTTCTGTTGCATATTCTGACAGATCCCGTGCAAGCAAATAGACACAGCTGAAGACATCGTTTGCTTGTTCATCCAACATTGGTACCCCATCGGAGGTTTGCCAAGGACAATAACATGAGACACGAGGTACCCATGAAGCAGTATGGCTCGATGAAGAGTTCTTTCCAGAGTACCCCCCACTCCTGGCGGACTACTTGGAAGCGATGAACCTGCCTCCAAGCTAAGCAGGAGGGAATGTCACATGCACGCTGCACTAGAGTGTTATGTGACACATTGGCTCTGCATCAGTGCAATATTCATCCGTAGGATTTACCGTTTTAGGAATATTTGTCGTATGCCGTGACCCCATTGTGACCCCGAGTCCAGGACATGTCAAGCATGAGCTACATAGGTAGGTCAGTCTCCATAGCCATAGAGAGTTTGCATGTGTCAGTCCTCTTACTCACTTGGAGAACTCATCAGATATGGCATGTAGAAGTCAACCCATAGCATGTAGTTGCATCAAAAGCATATAGTGTATGGTAGATAGGTCTATGGGCCAGCCAATGGCCAGCCCATAGCATGGCCAGCCCATAAGGGCAACATCCAGGTTATAAGGGGCATAGGCAGCCAGTCGGCAGCCTACAGAATGCCCCCCAAGCCTGCTTTCGGCCAGCGCTAGATGCCTACTGGCATCAGTCGGCCAGCATGGCAAAGGATAGCAGTAGTCGGGTAGGTGCCTACAGTCAGCCAGCCATGAGCAATAAGATTGGCCAAACATCACAATGGGCAGCATTTATTTGACGGGCTAGCATTTAATGCTAGTAATAAGCATTTTTTGTTCCGTCAAAACAGGTCGACACATGCTCTACTGGCCGACCAGCATCAATAATCCATATATAGCAGCGCTTACATTCAGCATAAATCATTCATCAAGCAAATTAGATCTAAAACAGTCCCAAGCAGTTTAGCCTTCGGTTTACTTGTGCATACTTTTAGCAGCATTCCCAAGGCTTCCGCAAAGAGTATCTTCAGCATTCAGCCAACATATGTGCATCCCTCGGTTTTGGGCTTGCATAGTGGTCATTGAAGAGATATTTAAAGGAGCTTGGACAGCATCATTCGGTCTACTTCGTGCTTGCGTTTGGCAGTTCTTAGTCGTCATTCAATTCATTGTAAAAGTTAGCATTTATATTCATTGTAAAAGTTCTCCAAAGAAATATAAGCAAATACTCTTCTTGCAAGGGTGGCCCTTCAGTGGGTAATTGGGACCCAATACTATGTCCGACTACTATCTCAAAGTGAAATTGCATAAACTCACAGGGTATAAAGAAGGCTTTGTTGCGCGTTACGACAATCAACCTACTTCATGCTACAGATGGAGACAGGGGGTCTTAGCTCTTATAAATAATGAGCCAGTGTCTACCCTTATAATAGAGATGGTGCTATATGCCCAAATTCCCAAAAATTATTTTCAGCTTATGAAACCCTCAAAAAATTAGGGTTTTCAACAAAGGGATTTAATGCTTTAGCAAGGTAGAGCATGAGCTCAATGTCATAAAAGTACTCTCAATTTTTGAAAAAGATAGCCCAAAACCCTAATTTTATCTAATTTTTGAAAAATGTACTAATTAGAAAAATCCCAAATTTTCTCCAAATTTGTATCTTCTGTTTGTTGTTGGTTTGATGGCGTAGCTAGCACAGTAGTAGATCTGCAAGTAGTAGATCTGTAGTAGTTCGATGGCGTCAGATGGCAACAACCATGTAGGTGTTTCTTCACGGTGGTGGCGGCCAGCTGTGGATTGATGCGCACAGGTGGGCTGAGTCGTTTACTGCAGGCGGTGCTTATGGGCTGCTGTCTCACCATTTGGCCACCCGAATGGTTCACTCTTGCTTTCACACTATGTACATATTGGATTGGTGTCCATGGCTTATGGAAGGTGCCTATGCATGTGATTGACACGTGTCATGCTGTATAGTTGGATATGATATTCCACTGGGACTTGACGTTATCATGCCCGGAATATCTGGAGGACTTGGCTTTCCGCTGGGACTTGTGCTTTTGTGTATATGCCCGGAAACGCCTGGAGGACTTGGCTTTCCGCTGGGACTTGTGTCTTTGTGTACATGCCCGGAAACACCTGGAGGATTGGCTTTCCACTGGGTCTGGTATCGCATATACTTGCCTGGAAACGCCTGGTCTTATATGGTTTCATGAACGGAAATTGCTCATGCCAATGCTGCATTGCATAGCATCTTTATGTGCTTGCCTGCAAATGAAATTGCATGCTGTTTTCATGCCTGCATGACTAGGGGACGCCCGCTCGTGAACCGTGCGTGTGAAACTGTCTGCTGACATGGTTGTGTGGCATGTGAACAGGTGGTAAGTATTACCCAATCTAGGCTCAAATAGCCCTTAGGACTTAGCCAATATTTATAAGTGAGTGCGTTCCCATTTCATTAAAGTTTGGGCGCCCAAAAGTCACTTATAAATTATGACCGCTTCCAAGTTCACACTCACTGAAGTCCCGAGGCGGACAAGACTCAATGTCCAGGACCTGATCCTCCCCTTTTACTCATAAATGGACATCTCCCCATGTCCCTTCACCTGATTGGACCCCAATTCACTTACTTATGAAGAGAAATTCGTGTTTTCTCTTCATGAGGATTTTTGGAGGTTGAAAACTCTGTTTTTCCACCATTTCTCCCATTTCCAAGCTCTCCATAGCCATACCCAACTTGCTAGGGTGTTTTCCAAGCTTTCAAGAGTGTTTCCAAGTGCTAATCACTCTCCTACTCACTCCCAATGACTGAAATTCAGCAAAACAGCTCTCATTTTTGCTATAATTTTTGGTCTTTTTGCTGAAAACCCTAATTTCAGCCTTCCTTTCTCAAGTTGAACCATAGGGGAAGCTTTCCCAGGGTTCCCTTCATCCTCTTGAAGACTTTTGTCGCGAAGGATTGCGGCAAATCGAAGATATCAACACTTCCAAAGCTTCCAACGCGAAGGCTTCCGCTTGCAACAACTTCTATGAAGACTGGTAAGCTAATTGGACAATGTGTTGTCATTACTTACTCAGTAGAAGGGCAGGACTCCTTGTTTAGCCGCCCTGTGTAGTATTTCTCTTGTCCTGTGTGCTCTTGAAGATGTTGCTACCTTGCTTGGTAGAACATAGAGCCAATGGTGGAGAATATGGGCACTGAAGTCGGGCCGGGCATCAAGGCAGCTCCTTGGTGATCTACATCGACATACCATTGTTTTCTAAATGCTGAATTTCATATGCATTGGCATGGAGGATTTGGCAATGGATGCCCGTGAAACTATGTATTGAATTTCTCCAATAGTAATATAATTTACTCAAGGGAGGGGTCGGCCGTTCCGGCTCATTGTGTGTCTCTTGTCAATTCAGCAATTTACTTCTTGTATTTGAGCAAGTGTCCTTCAAATCTTAATGTATTTAAGTGTATTGATTAGCATTGTGTTCAACCAAGTCACATGCTGTATGCAGCGAAGAGTATTGCGCAAGGGTGTGCGCTGCTGGCTGTTGGGCCACAGGGGTGGCAGCACTGGTGGAGCATCACCGCAAGCAGAGGGGGCTGCAAGTAGAGGCTGTCACGACCCTGTGTTTTTCTCTGGATAATATGCAGGTGTGCACGGGGACATGGTGGACAGTGTGAAATGGCATCAGGTGGGAGTGAAGATGGAAGCCCATGTGTGGATAACCCCATGTGTGAAAGGGGGCAAAGAGATTTTAGCTTAAAAGGTTTAAAAACCTTTAAAAGTCATTATAAAGCCCTTCATTAAAGAAAACGTGGCCCATAAGCTATTTTGGAGCCACGTGTGAGCTTTTTGGTAAAAGAGGGGCTGTAGGGCAGAAAAAGCAGCAGGCGCCTATCTTTTGTGGTGGGTGTGCTTTTCCAGTCAGGAGTGGCTGCTGTGAGTTCTGGAAGAACAGGCCGTACAGCTTGCCCGTACTGATCTGTATGATAGCAGGTACAGGTACGACTGTTGCAGGTACAGCCGGTTGCAAGTACAGGCGGCGTTGATTCAGTCGATTGTTGCGCTGTGGTTGGCTGGTGCAGGTGAAGCCGTCAAGGAACTGTACAGCAGGTACAGGCGGCTGTACGACTGTTGACAGGCGGCTGGTTGTAGGTACAGATCTGTACCAGCTGGTACAGTCGGGTACAGCAGGTGTACAGTTTCTGTCCAGCAGGTACAAGTGGGCCAGTTCAGGTCAGTTTTGTACTGTTGCAGGCGGCGCAACACCAGGGTTCAGGCGGTGCATAAAAAGCTAGGCCATGTGTGTTTTTTTTTTTGGAGAACGCCGTGTTTTTACAGAAGGCAGAGGTTAGTTTTCCAGGAACATAGACATCATGTCGATGGTGTTCATCTGATGGAGCTTTCAGCTTATCTTTGCTTTGGATTTGGGACTGTTTTGGGACAGTTTATGGGCTGTTTTTGTTTGGCTGCAAATTCAGCTTTATACTTGGGTTTTTGGCTACAAGTACAGGTCATTTGGTAGTGTTTCTTGGCATGGGAGCGATGCAAGCTCGCATGGCTGCGTGCTCATGGAGCAGATTGTTTTCTTCCTGCTAGAAAGGAACAGTGGGACCTACAGTTTTGGGCATCTCTATGTTGCCAGATGTTTCATGAGGGAACAGGTAACTAGATGTATGCCGTTGTTGATGAGGAAACATGTTTTTGGGTTTCTCCAGGAGATAGGTCACATGCAAGCAGAAGGTACAGGAGTGGACACATGTTTGGTACAGCCTTGCTACTGATAGGACAGGGGACAGGGAATCCATGACAGAGATGGATAGTACCCTTGGAAGGTAGAGAGGGTTTGTACAGGTGTGTCGACTGTATGGGATGCTGTGCTGTGATACTCTTTTGAGAGATAGTTTGGGAGTCTGTGTTGTGATGCAGAAGCACTGGATGTGTCAGGGTGTGATGCTGTTCATAGTGTGAGAGGCTATGGATGGTTGTGGCAGCCTTGATCATGGGAGAAAGCTTCTGTATGCAGGCTCAATGTGAGAGAGTCTTTCGATGCGAACAATGGCTGGACTTGTTTGTGGATGCCGTGTGGACAAGAAGCCAGATGCAGGTTCTTTGCAGGCTTCAGGAGTTCTACTGCGACGGCTGAGTTCCCAGCCCTATATTGTAATCAAAGCTCTTTTAATCAATTAAAGAAATACCGCAAGGGGCGCCACTGCGATTTGGGGCCAATCGGTGTCCGTGTACTATTTGCAGGAGCACTCTAGCTCTCCCTGTTTGTTTTCCTTTTCTAGGTCCTCAATGGTGTTGAAGTGTTCTATGTGCGAGTGTTTGTTTTCACCGCCCTTTGCTCTCTGAGGGCCGGTTTACAAGGTTCCGCTGCCGGGACACATCGTCGACTTTCTCAAGGAGGCGAGTCCGTGGTTGCTTTGGTCGGGACAATCGCCAACTTTCCTAAGGGGCTGAGCTCGTGGTTGTCTCATGAGAGTCACGTCAAAAACTTCAACATGAGGAAAGTGAAAAGGAAGTGCAGGACACAATACAGGATTTTGTGTCTTTGCCTATATGAGGTGAAGAGCAAGAGCTGAGGATGAAGTTCAAGAGAAAAGACACCAAGGACAAGAAGTAGTCGGCCAGGAACAAGAAGCAGTTGAAGTGTTATGGTGCAGGAGATGCGTTGAAGGCTATGGTTTTCGACACTTTGTCATCGGTGGTATCTTCATAGAGGCTTCATGGGTTCGGAAGACAGTTTCTTTCTATGTTTAGCAGTGGTGATCTACTATGCTTCATCGAGGACTTGTGCTTACCACTTGGGTGGAGTGCAAGCAGGTTTTGGGTGTCTGAGGATGTATCAGATGAGGCTCAGATGGAAGTGGAGGAACTTGACGAGGTTCTTATTCCTGAGCATATACTGGCACATAAAGGAAAGAAAGGTACAGGGTAAGGTTTCCCGTCGCTATCTTGTGAAGTTCAAGAGCTGTTCACTGATGGATACGAAGTGGATGGAGGAGGTTCACTGATGGATGCGAAGTGGATGGAGGAGGGTGACTTAGCAGATTCACCTCAGGAGTTGCAGCTTTATCTTGATGTCTATGAGTTGGAGTCGACTCTTGTTACGGCTCATTCAGGTTCAGCAGAGCATAGGTCTGGAGCATTGCCTGATGCTCAAGAGGGGGGTAGCACCTCCGCTCCCTTGTTACAGACAGGCTCATTTGTTATCTAGGAGTCGCTTGGTGACATCTTTGTATTCACCCGAAGGTACTGAGGCTGACAGTACATCTGCTTATAGGACTTCTATGATCTTGTGTTCTAGACACATGAGATGATGGTTGAGTATGGTTCACAGTCGCGCGCACCTGGAACTCTAACTGCAACTATGGATAACTCTATGGAGGGCATAAGTCTTGCGAGCAGTCCTAGAGTTGGTTTGGTTCATGGAAATATGGATCGAACTCTATTTGTGCATGTATGCATACACTTTTTGAGGTAGAGGTATTTTTGTATTCTGGTGCCATTGGATCTTGGTATCATTGAGAATACATTGGGAAATACTCTGCATTGTGTCATGTGTTGCATGTATATTGGTATGATACATCAAGTGCTTTATTATGTTCATGGATGCACCATTGGGTGTAACTCCTGCGGGATGGCCATGAAACATATGAGGGAAAGTACTTGGTAGATTTAGTGTTTGGATGCATTGAGTGCTTTCATATGCTCATGTTTTACCTTCAGTCGTGGGTCCTGCGGGATGCCCATGGGCGTAAGGCTTGCGAGCAGCCCTTAGACTGTTACTTTGGAGTAGGTAGAGCATTTTGAGGAGCATATTGTTTGCGAATGCATATGTGTGTCATGCATATGTGTGTCATATGTAGAATGACGCATGGTTTTGTTTTTCGCTAACACAGTTAACGTGTTTCCATTTGGTTTTAGACTTTTGCTGTAGGTTCTGAAGGAACAAGCAAGAGGACAGTGTGGCTTATTGTGCAGGATGATTGTTCTATCATCCAGATGCATTGGAAGGCCATTGTTTTTGCCATATGGGAGTCTTTGCTGCCATTGAGTGCAATCGAGGACGCTTGCCATTTTTCAAGAGGGGGATATGTCACGACCCTGTGTTTTTCTCTGGATAATATGCAGGTGTGCACGGGGACATGGTGGACAGTGTGAAATGGCATCAGGTGGGAGTGAAGATGGAAGCCCATGTGTGGATAACCCCATGTGTGAAAGGGGGCAAAGAGATTTTAGCTTAAAAGGTTTAAAAACCTTTAAAAGTCATTATAAAGCCCTTCATTAAAGAAAACGTGGCCCATAAGCTATTTTGGAGCCACGTGTGAGCTTTTTGGTAAAAGAGGGGATGTAGGGCAGAAAAAGCAGTAGGCGCCTATCTTTTGTGGTGGGTGTGCTTTTCCAGTCAGGAGTGGCTGCTGTGAGTTCTGGAAGAACAAGCCGTACAGCTTGCCCGTACTGATCTGTACGATAGCAGGTACAGGTACGACTGCTGCAGGTACAGCTGGCTGCAAGTACAGGCGGCATTGATTCAGTCGAGTGCTGCGCTGTGGTTGGCTGGTGCAGGTGAAGCCGTCAGGGAACTGTACAGCAGGTACAGGCGGCTGTACGACTGCTGACAGGCGGCTGGTTGTAGGTACAGATCTGTACCAACTGGTACAGTCGGGTACAGCAGGCGTACAGTTTCTGGCCAGCAGGTACAAGTGGGCCAGTTCAGGTCAGTTTTGTACTGTTGCAGGCGGCGCAACACCAAGGTTCAGGCGGCGCATAAAAAGCTAGGCCATGTGTGTGTTTTTTTTTGGAGAACGCCGTGTTTTTACAGAAGGCAGAGGTTAGTTTTCCAGGAACATAGACATCATGTCGATGGCGTTCATCTGATGGAGCTTTCAGCTTATCTTTGCTTTGGATTTGGGACTGTTTTGGGACAGTTTATGGGCTGTTTTTGTTTGGCTGCAAATTCAGCTTTGTACTTGGGTTTTTGGCTACAAGTACAGGTCATTTGGTAGTGTTTCTTGGCATGGGAGCGATGCAAGCTCGCATGGCTGCGTGCTCATGGAGCAGATTGTTTTCTTCCTACTAGAAAGGAACAGTGGGACCTACAGTTTTGGGCATCTCTATGTTGCCAGATGTTTCATGAGGGAACAGGTAACTAGATGTATGCCGTTGTTGATGAGGAAACATGTTTTTGGGTTTCTCCAGGAGATAGGTCACATGCAAGCAGAAGGTACAGGAGTGGACACATGTTTGGTACAGCCTTGCTACTGATAGGACAGGGGACAGGGAATCCATGATAGAGATGGATAGTACCCTTGGAAGGTAGAGAGGGTTTATACAGGTGTGTCGACTGTATGGTATGCTGTGCTATGATACTCTTTTGAGAGAGAGTTTGGGAGTCTGTGTTGTGATGCAGAAGCACTGGATGTGTCAGGGTGTGATGCTGTTCATAGTGTGAGAGGCTATGGATGGTTGTGGCAGCCTTGATCATGGGAAAAAGCTTCTGTATGCAGGCTCAATGTGAGAGAGTCTTTCGATGCGAACAATGGTTGGACTTGTTTGTGGATGCCGTGTGGACAAGAAGCCAGATGCAGGTTCTTTGCAGGCTTCAGGAGTTCTACTGTGACGGCTGAGTTCCCAGCCCTATATTGTAATCAAAGCTCTTTTAATCAATTAAAGAAATACCGCAAGGGGCGCCACTGCGATTTGGGGCCAATCGGTGTCCGTGTACTATTTGCAGGAGCACTCTAGCTCCCCCTGTTTGTTTTCCTTTTCTAGGTCCTCAATGGTGTTGAAGTGTTCTATGTGCGAGTGTTCGTTTTCACCGCCCTTTGCTCTCTGAAGGCCGGTTTACAGAGGCCGAAGTGGATGCACATTAGGAGCTGGTCGTCTTGTGCTTGGCTGAGCTTAGGGCTTGGCTAAGCTATGCTAAGCTAGGCATTTGAAGAGAACATGGCGGGTAGCAGGGGAAGAAGGCGGGCAGCAGAGAGAGAAGGAAAGAGTCCTGCTTTGATACCATATTGGTATTTTAGGGTTAGTGTTAGGGTTCAGCTGTGGTGGTTGAAACAGTGGAGCAGCCATGGTTGAGTGAGAGAGTACAAGATTGCATAAAGGTCAAGTACTATATTGATGTGATTGTTATAGTATGAAAGCACAAGGAGTGACTACATTTTAATAGCCCATGGGGCTTATCTTTTGACTAAGTCACTCGCATGGAGTTGACACATGGCACTATTGTTGACATCATTGCTTAGGTCAACCACATAAAATATCTAGATATTATTTGCCGCTCTAAGAGGTGGTTCACACACCAACACACAAACACGTACTAAGAGACTGTTTACATGCCAACAACATTTTTACTAGGGTTTAAGGCTTGCTTTCAACACAAAATACTTAAGTTACATAATTGTGGCTTCATTTCGGACTTGATATATGGCTAAAGTCTCCCAATCATTTCTTGATGTCCTTCTGAAGCACAATAGGTGCACCAGCAACAGCTGTACCTCTTTAAGGAGTAGCTGGTTTTATAGCCACAGGCCTTCCAACATCACTTGAGACTGTCCCAGAGGCCTTTGGCCACCAAAACTCCACAAGGAGTAGTTGATTCCATCCAACTTGTCCTTGAGGGACAGAGAACCCAAACTTCCTGCTCCATGCTACTGTGAAATCCAAGATACCAACACACAAACATTAATTGCAAGTGTCTCAATACGGTGCCAAGTAAACACTCTCTCATATGCATATCAAATTCTCAATCATTGATCGGTCCCTTGGTATGGGGCCATCAAACTCCTTTTGCTCCTCTCATTTTCGTTTATCTCCAGAGCTTTGTTCCATTCACCCTCCCTAGAATGATTCGTTTGGCCTTGCATCGTCTTTCGTTTTGCTCTCATCCCCACAGTACGTAATATCTCCACCATGCAAAGGTTAACTGGTAACCCCATCCCATCCCATCCCACCCCCCCTCTCCCTCCCCCCACTATCATGAAATCAACAAGACATCAGCACACTCACTTGCTTATAATTAGCATGCCATCTCTCAATCTTTTTTGGGGATCATACTTGTGCACATACGTTTGTTTTTTTTGTTTCACACAGACACAAGCTCCGCTCTTCAGTTGAACAAAACGTTATCAAGGGATATTAGTGTAGTCATTTGCACCTGCAGGAGCTCCACCATCCTCATCATGCAGGCTGCTTACCACTATGTTATTCAGAGAGGTGCTCTGCAGTGGATGGCACTGTATGTGATTGGCATGCTTTGCCTGCTGCTGTTCAAGCTTTGGGTGCGAAGGGGCCGGTCAAAGACATCAAGGTTGCCACCAGGAAAGATGGGATGGCCTCTCATCGGTGAGACACTGGAACTCATAGCTGCTTACAAAACGTCCAACCCGGAGCCTTTTGCAGAAAGCAGGCGAGCCAGGTATAACACGCTCTGTGTATTAATTATGCTGTGCCCGTGTAAAATCACAAGTTTTGAAGAGAGGCATACTCATGTCAGGCCTTGGCGCATGCAGGTATGGACCTGTCTTCAAGACCCATCTTCTCGGAAAGCCAACCATCTTCTCTACAGATCCGGAGACAAACAAGTTCGTGCTTCACAATGAAGGCCGCCTGTTCGCCTCCAGCTATCCATTGTCACTGGTGAGCCTGCTGGGCAGGAATTCTCTGCTGCTCACTCAAGGCCACCTGCACAAGCAGCTTTACTCACTGACCTGGAGCTTCACAAACTCTTCGGTCCTCAAAGAACATCTGATGGCTGACATAGAAGCCAATGTCTGCTCAACCCTGGGCACATGGACGTCCACAGAGGAGGTGATCTACATCCAAGATGAAGCTAAGAAGGTGCGTGCAATTCCATGTAGACAGGACATATTTTGGCTTCATTATTATGAAGGGACTGTGCACCATGAGAGGAATTGTTTGCCTAGTACAGATTTTTGCAATATGCATCCAACTGATCTCATCTCGTGCAGATTACCTTCAACTTGAGTGTGAGCCAACTGTTGAGTGCAAGCTCTGGTAAGTGGACAGAGACATTGAGAAAAGAGTATTTGCTACTGGTTGAAGGGTTTTTCTCACTTCCCATCAACTTGCCGGGAACCACCTATGGCAGGGCTTTGCAGGTCCGATGATAGCTTTTCGCTTAAGTAAACCGTTGGCTTTGTAGTTCTGTGTCCTATGCTCACTGTGTAAACAATTATGGCAGGCACGTGCGGAAATCGCAAAGAGAATAAAGCATCTAGTAGATCAACGGAGAAAAGAGACCAAAGTTGAACACCAGGACCTCCTCGCGGCACTATTGAGACAGAACATGGCGGACGAACAGATTATTGACATGGTAATCTCGCTACTAGTGGCTGGCTACGAGACCACATCTATGATCATGACTCTAGCCGTTAAATTTCTCACGGATAATCCAATGGCTCTCGAGCAAGTACAAGTATGGTCTTAACCCTCATTGTTTTAATTTGGTTTTGGAACGTGTGTTTGAATAACTCCTGGGTCTGGTGAGTGATGGTGAGCCTTGAGTGTACAGGCTGAGCATAACACAATCAAGGAGAGCAAGCAGGCTGGGGAGAAGCTGCTATGGACTGACTACAAGTCCATGGCCTTCACACAGTGTGTGAGTGTTGCTTCGTCCACTAAATATGTTAAGATCTAATTATATTTTCAAAATTTGGCTCAGACCAAAGGCTTATTGTTGATTGGCAGGTTATCAATGAAACCCTCAGAATGGGGAATATGGTTGGCGGAGTATTTCGAAAAGCACTGCAAGATGTAGACATCCAAGGTAAAGGAGCCACAACATGTACTGGCTATTTAATGTAGCTACATTAACAAAGTCACCGTCTACAAGCATGCCATGAGAAAAGTCCCGGAGGTTTCTAACTCAAAGGGTATGTTTTATGCCTTTGTGGATGGTGGGTCGTCTCACTTGCAATATACAGGTTTCACAATTCCGAAGGGCTGGGTAGTTTTCACATCCTTCCGTGCCGTTCATTTTGATGAAGCCAATTACACAGATGCACACGTTTTCAATCCTTGGAGGTGGTTGGTACGCTCCTATAACTTCTTTTTCCACTTATCTCATTATGTATATATCTTCCACTGGCTCACCTCTTTATTAGCTTTCTAGCTACCTCTCAATTTACTTGCATGATCGAGTCAATTTCTCCTTGTGCTGTGAAATCACATTTTGTGAAATCACATTGGAAAGCTCTCATCATCTTGTAATTCTTTTCGAAAGGGATGCAATCCGAGCACTAACTTCAACTTCAAATTCACTCCCTTCGGAGGGGGGCCACGCTTCTGCCCTGGATATGAGCTTGCTAAGGTGGAGATCTCTGTGTTTCTGTACTACTTGACGACGCAATTCAGGTAAAACTGCACTGTACCTGCCGTAAGCGATTATGGATTGCCTATATGCCTGTTGACGGGTAGGATAGTGACAATATTAGATATATGTTGAGTGAAACTTTTATAATGCAGCTGGCAAGTAGCAGAAGAAGACGAATTAATATTTTTCCCAACAACGAGGATGGTCAAGAAACTCCCTGTGACAGTGAGGCGCCTTCCTGAGGCTGGCACCTAGTGGAGAATAACAATATGGTTCAGAGCTATCTATATGCAGGATGACAACAGCTCATCCTCCTCTACCCAAACAACCTGTGTATAAAATATGTGAGGCTTCAAATTTTGAGTGACATGGCAGACGGACATTTTGTACATATAGTGACAAGCAATCCATGCTCTTACCAATTTCCTAAGTGGGCTTTGGCCAATCATAAAGAGATCTAAGATCCCTCAAACAGCTCTTTTCGACTTCTCCAAGATATACGCGAGTGTGCAGAGAAAGATGGGAAAGTGAACAAGCTGGGAGTTACTACAGGGTTATCGTTATTATGCAGAGTGGACTGAAAACTATCATCGTTTACAACTTGATCGAATTTCACGAGGCCGGTTATTAGTTGAAATGTATGTAGAATTTTTAATTCATCATGGTATTTTATTTACTCTCCACTAAAATCTGGTTCAAGTTTAATAAAGTGGCAGGAACATTAAAATACAGTTCAACACTACAACATTTCATAGTAATGTATGAAATAATACATAAAAAGAAAAATATTTAATATATTTACAAACAGGGCCTTGAAAATAATCTGTTTGTGTGTTGGTATCTGTGTGTGTAAAAACTCTGACCGGCTAGAGATTTTATATAAGTAGAGTTTATAATTCATCATGATATTTGATTTACTCTTCACTCAAATCTTTTATTACAGAGGTTCAAATTTAATGAAGCGGCAAGAACATTAAAATACAGATCAACAATACAATATTTCACGATTGTGCAAATGTCTGGAACACATTCTAATTCTCCAAAAAAGGTTTTCATGACTATAGAACCCCCCGACTATGGGAAAGTAACCCTCAAGATGCCAAGAGAAGCTGTTTGATGGTTTCACTTGTTTTGGCTAAGCCTTGAAAAGCATTGCGGGACTCTCCTTAAACCTTTGTTTGGAAGGGGAGGGTTGATAAAATCATAGTGGGGAAAAGTTTACTACATCATACTGATGTTAGTGATATCGATGTAATTATAACTATTAGTGACAAGACATCCTCAAGTGATTCAAACTATGTAAGGCCTTAGGCATGGTGGTCTTTATTGCCTGCTCTTAGCGGGCAGTTACAACTTTGTATTAAGTTTGGTTGTTGACAGTATATATTAGTGACAAGACATCCTCAAGTGATTCAAACTATGTAAGGCCTTAGGCATGGTGGTCAACGTCCTTAACACACAACCCAATACCCATAGAAAGTAGGGACAACGAGACCCCTTTTGTCAAAGGGTAACTTTGTGTTGATTGGTCCTTTTCAACATGCCTATCCATTTCCAACCACTTTTGATTTGCCCATCCTTGTCAGCATCATAGGTAGAAAGGGCACTTTCTTTTGTCTAAAGAGTGAGCATCCAAGATCTAACTTTGAGTGTTTTGATTGGTTATTTGAATCAAAAAGTTGGGCTCCTAATTTAACAAAAAAAATTTTTATCACAAAAGAGGAGGTTGTCTTATTTTTTGATGAAGAGTCCTACTATCCGAGTAGTACTAATCCTTGAATGAGACTCTTATAAATAAAAAAAGTTTAAACTCATCAAAGGTGAACCATTGTAAAAAGATTATTGGTGGGATTTTTTCACCACCAACATTTGGCAAGTCACCAGCTTAAAATGACCTCCTTATCTTGTTGATTGCATTGTGAACATTATTATCCCTAGCAATGGTGAAGGTGCCATTGGGTAGATTAGATTTTGGATAGCCGTTGAAAATCCATGTCCAAGAAGAATGAATTGTACATATCTCATGTTAAGAATGAATGTAATAATAAATGCCCATAAATTAGAATGTTTCTTTTGGTTGGAAGTTTTAGCTTGGGAGTACATAACTACCAAGGAAAAGGCCATTTAGGTTGATGGGACCACCACTTCTCTCCCTATTGTTAAGGTGTGAATAATATTTGTGTTGTGTGTTTGTGTGTGTGTGAGAGAGAGAGAGAGAGAGAAAGAGATAAGCATGTAGTCATGAGAGGAGATTCTTTATTGGTTTTGTGATCTTTTTCTTTCATACAAACAAAGATTATATGATGGTGGGAAAAAGAGCATATGTCTATAACACACTAGAAGTTCACATTCTTTTATTATAGAATGTGTATGTTGAAATAGCAAGTGATGTTGGGTGTAAAAGTTAGGCACAAGGGGGAGTGGCATGTGACCCTCAAACATTTGTATGAGTTGCATGCATAAGTCATAGACTATGGTTCAAAGGTCTAAATATGAATGATTGTATGGAATAGCCAGGCCATGTGGAGGCCAAAAGTAGGCGCCTTGAAGGTGGTGGGAAAGAAGCCAAGTGGATGCTCACTTCAAGAGAGATGGTGCTCAAATCTAGAAAAGATTAGAGAGAACTTAATCAAGCTTATAGACCACGATTAATGGCTAATGGAGATGTACTCAAGCCTATAAAAAGACACTCTATCTAAGGGATTATCACATGAGCTTTTTTGCTAAACCTCTTGCCTTGTCATTATGCTCTATTTTTATTATTAGCATTATCATCAAGATTAATATCTTTCTTGCATTTCTAGTATGTTAAGATATTGATTAGCACTATTATTAGGATTAATATTAAGTTATTGATTCTAATCCATTTTGTACACCCTAATCCTTTCTAGACATAAATATCAAGTTGGTATTAGAGCCAACCATCATCCCTTGAGTAGCTATGTATCCTAAGATAGTCTAGTTAGAAAATAATTAGTTTTCTTAATTAGCTATTAATATGTTTTTTCTCTCTTTTCCCAAGCTTCAAAATCATTAAGAATCAAGAGTTCTTGGTTCATCTCTACTACTAATAAGGGCCTACTTGGAGCAGCTACAACTATAAGACATCAAAGGGAGCCATCATTGATTAAATCAAGAAGCCCAATAGGCGACGGTAATTCTTAGCCATAATTGATCAAATCAAGTCAAAGCTTCAAAAGAAGCCCAACAGGTGGTGATAATTTTCAACCACAAGGGGGTAAAATTTTCTTATTTCTCATAATATTCTCAAGCAAGTGACTAATGGGTCCAACATATATGGTGTAGAGGACATGTACATCAGTTTGTTGAGCATAAACAACAAACATTCGATCTTTAATTATGAAATCATTCTTTGTTTTGTTAGCAAAAAATTACCTTAGTTAACATGGTAATTAGCACTAATTATAGTCAAGTTTCTAGGCCATTGGGGGTTCTACTTTACCATTGGGGTGTTGCTAAACACTTGTGCATCATCAAAATCAAATTGCCCCTTGTTTAGTACTCTAATTACTCCTGCAAAACATGTTATTTTTTGGTTTCAAGTTTTTGAAATTGGGAAGTATTGATCATATGAAATGCATATCTCCACCTTTGTAAGGGACTAGACAGTGGCATTGGGTAAACCCCATTTCAAAGACTTTCCCATTTCCATAACGAAACCATGGAAAATCCACTCATAGTTGATAAATTTAATGGTGATGGTTTCCATACATAATAGGTAAAACTTAAGTTTATTCTCATGAAAGATGGGCTTTGGGAGATAGTAAGTGGAAGGAAGAAATATCCCAGATTAGAAGGGCAATAAAAAAGTTTTGGTTGGGAAGAGATGAGAAAGCTCTAGCCATCATTGCATTAGGGCCAGGAGATAGTTTCATCCATAAGATTGCATCGGAAGAAAACTCTAAAGGAGCATGTGGCATAAACTAGAGAAGCTATTTAGTACAAATAAAAGAACTCATTTTTTTCCATCTTCCTTTTTCTTCCCAATTCCTTCCTCAATTTTCTTTCTTTCTAATTTATTTCCCCTTCATTTAGTTTCTGTTGATTTTTCTTTTTCTCCCTCTTCTTCTTGAGTTCCTCCTTTTCCCTTACATTATTTTTCAATCTAAAAATTCAACCTTTTGGATTGGACATCAAAGAGAGTTAATCACTCTCCAAGAACATTTAAATAAAATGAAAACTACTTGTATTATGTGTTGGGTCTCTTGTGGTGGAAGAGGAGGATGCCATAATAATCCTTCTCTCAAGAGCATGACCTTGGAAGCATTTAGTTTGTTGGTGGCTACCTTGAAGAATTTACCTGATGACCCAACCTTCACTGGCATTGAAGTAAAAAAGAATCAAACTCAAAGAAGGTGGATCTTCATCACACTATATGAGGAGAAAACATTTTTCACCAAAAGGACCAAGAGCTAGAGTGAAGTGTAACTTTTGTGGTAGGCCAGTCCACATAGAGAAAGATTACTGGAGTAAGAAGAAGACTCCAAACAACACTCAAGCAAACATCATGCCAAAAGAAGAGCCAAATGAAGGGTATTTCCAGAAAGGAGGCTAATCATCGGAATGACTCTTCTAGTTCATGGAAGAGGGCACCCCTCTCACCTTGTGTTTAAACCCGTTCATTGTATTCCACTCATTGTATTCCTACCCTTGTGTAAAACTGCAAGCCCTAAGCCAACATTGTAGCCTATGAGGCACTTGATATATATATATAGAACACTCTAGAAAATGACTAAGTGTGTAGATCCAATGGTGGTAGTAGTTCACCACACTAGCAAATGACTAAGTGTGTAGATCTAGTGTATGTGTGGTGGTAAGAGTTAATCACTATGTATGGTGGTAGGAGTTCATCACTTGAGGGGGAGAGTTTGAAATAGCAAGTAATGTGGGGTAAAAGTTAGGAGCAAGGGGGAGGTAAAATTTTTAATGAGTTGCATAAGTCATAGACTATGGTTCAAAGGTTCAAATGGAGCCCAAATATGAAGGATTAAATGGACGGCCAACCCATGTTGAGGCCAAAAGTAGACGCCTAGAAGAAGGTGGGAAAGAAGCCAAGTGGGTACTCACTTCAAGGGAGATGGTGCTCAAATCTAAAAAATTAGGTGGTAATTAATCAAGCTTATAGGTCATGATTAGTGGCTCATGGACATATACTCAAGCTTATAAAAAGGCACTCTATCTAATGGATTATCACATGAGCTTCTTTGCTAAACCTCTTGCCTTGTCGTCGTTATGCTCTATTTTTATCATTAGGATTAATCTCTCTCTTAAAATTTTAGCATGTTAAGATGTTGATTTTAATCCATTTCTACACACCTAATCCATTCTAGACAAATCTCAAATGTGTACATGGTACGTGTTTTTTTTGGTATTTTAGCCTCTCTTGGCAATCTCACAAATAAGTCCACACAAAAAAAAACCTTATCCATATTTTTATTTATTTTTTAAATCACTTGAAGTATTAGCAAGACTCAATGCTAAAAAAGTCACTTTTACAGAGTAGCTTTGGCCACATCCAGAATACTATATATGACATATTCTATATAACTCCCTCAAGTGAGTTAACCACATACCTTCCTGAGTAGGTCACTTGGACAAGGGATGAGTTCACAAACTTGAAGATTGAGTCATGACCTTGGAGAGTAAAACAAATCTAGTAATCAAGGTAAATGAAATTGACACCAAGGTAAAGGCAACAAATGAAAGAAGACTTGCAAGAGATAGTTAACTCCATTACCAATGGGTCAATGAAGATTTGAAGGAACATATCTAGTTGGAAGTCACTATCAAAGTCGAGGAAAGAAAACTAAGGCCTTGTAGATTCAAGTAGAAGGTTTTCTTGAGGGTTAGTACATTCATGGGAGAACACTATCAAAGTCGAGGAAAGAAAACTAAGGCCTTGTAGATTCAAGTAGGAGGTTTTCTTGAGGGTTAGTACATTCATGGGAGAACACTTACATATTCAATGGTGTGAAGCTGTGCAAGTGATTAGTTGGAAGATTATACAAAAGTTTGATGATAAGGTAATCATGCATTATTAACCTTCTTCACCAAATTAGACATGATTGAAGTTCTAAAAAAGGGCACAAAGTTATGGGATGTAGAAGAACTCACTCCAATCAACTTAACCGAAAGAATGTATCAACTAACAAAAGTTAGAGCATCTCAACAAGAAGATAAAGGAAAAACCGTCATTCATGATTTTGCAAGTCTAATCCAAAGCCAAAAATAAAAAACCCCCCAAAAACCACATTCAAATGATGACTTCATGTGAGCCTTAGCACCATCGATCACCTAGCTAATTAGTAGGAGGATGTTCATTTTTCTTTGTTTTTGTTTGTGTTTGTTTGTTGGATCACTATCGAGTCTTTCTCTATAGACTAGTATTCTCATGGAACCAATGTAAAACTTTTGGTCTCATAGACCGTGGGGGTCTTTTGTAGATGTTAATAAATCTCTCTCTCTCTCTCTCTCTCTCTCTCTCTCTCTCTCTCTCTCTCTCTCTCTCTCTCTCTGTACATACATACATACATACATACATACATACATACATACATACATATATATATATATATATATATATATATATATATATATATATATATATATAGAGAGAGAGAGAGAGAGAGAGAGAGAGAGAGAGAGAGAGAGAGAGAGAGAGAAGTAATTGGGTATGAGCATCAAAGACGCGTGGCTCTTTACACGTGTAAGGTTCATAAGCATGGAGAGAAACTCTTTAAAAGAATAAAGTCCATATTAGGAAATTTGGAAAAATCCATGCATTTTGGAAAATCTAAAATTAATATCTTTAAATTAATTTTAGTAATTTTGATGAATTTGGTAGTTTCACTAAATTTGAAAGGGAAAGTGTTGCTACTCAAGGTTGCTAATAACACATATGGGGTGTTTACAAACACTGTTTAAGCTACAGTAGTGTAGCTAAGAAAATTTTAAAGAAAAGTATAAAAAACAATCAAATTCTAAATAGTAAGAGACTAACATGGATTAACTCATAAACAAAAGGTGACTAACATAGATCCAACTAGTACTATAATGATCTAAACTCGCTGGCCTTCATCACAGTCCTCAGATGTTGCCAAACTCTCCTTTGCCTTAGCACACACATTTGGTGGAATCTTAATCTTTTGTGGCACTTTTCCCCCCTTAGTGACCCACCCAAAAACTATCACGTTTGATAGTTTCCAACGCATAGGATCCTTCTTATTACACATCCAGAATTTGTTCCAACAATCTCTATAAAACTCAGCATCACTAACATTTCTCTTTTTGCATACTGGTGCCCAATATTGTATTAAAATCCTCTTGTAGTTTTCAGATGTTCTGTTGGCATTTATGTTGCTCTGAGCTACATCCAACCATATAGGATATATTGGTTATGATGGTCGAATAAGAACAAAGTCTCCCTTTCTAACATCAACCATGGGCTGAAAATCTTGCTTCGGCCTTTTACTTTGTGGTCCACAATAGTGATCATCAAATTCCTCCAATCCTAAGAATTCATCATATCAATAGTTATGTCATCCACGTGTGCCTAGAGTTCTTGGTCAAAAGTTTTGATAGAAGCCTCTGTCTTGGAAACTTGGTCTCTCTAGTTCCTGAACCATGGCCTCCAAATACTCAATCATTGGGTTGATGTACAAGGTGAAAGCTGCATTAGATCCTTGAACATCAGCCCATCTTTTTCAATATCGTATGTAATCCTTAATTCCTTTTACCACCTCTATGTGATCTTTAATGTACTCAAACATTAAAGATCACATTATCGTATGTAATCCTTAATTCCTTTTACCACCTCTATGTGATCTTTAATGTACTCAAACATTAACAACACATGGAACCCCTGTTGGCAGTATTGTGTTACCATCACTATCCTTCTTCCATAATTCAATACCACCATCCTTTGGTAGCCATTCAATGGAGTTAGGATGCACTTTATATTGCATGCTAAATTGTAATGGTTTTGAGTCCCCCACTAGCACATCTTATCCATCAGATAAGTACCCATCAATGAATGCCTTGAAGTTTGGGACATTTGTCATCAAGAATGGGGTTGGAGTAGATACTTGGCTATCCTTGAACACTTTCATTAAATGTGGCCTAGGTGAATGTTTGGCTAGTCTTTAGTTTCTCAAAAAACCTGCTAAATATTGCATCAATATCCTCATGTGTATGACCAACCATCAAAAATCCTAACTGGACCATCTTAAATACTCCTTTGGAAATCAACAATGATAGATAGGCAAACAAATACCGATTCTTGTTCTCTGATGCACAATTGTCCAATTGCAACATTGAATTCTCTTGCAACTTCTTGAATTTTGAACTAGGATTTGTGTTCAACACTTCTGTTGCTATCCCAAAACCATTCAATGTAGTGTTGAATAAGCACCCATGTATCCACCCTCATGTGGGTAATGCTGATTAAGAGCCTTTCTCTAGAGTTTAAAGCATTCAACAATGTGTTAGTAGATCTAGGCATACCATCATTGGAAAGATCTCCATACTCATGTCTATCACACCTCTCTAAGGTTTCTTAGACACAAGGCAAGAGAACCTATTGTGAAATTCGGATCAGATGGACATAAGCTGATAGCAAAATGTCCATAGTGCCCTTATCCATGTCCATGGGTTATCATTCCTGTTAGTGACACTAGCAATTGTGTTGACTTATCTGTCTCCTTGGAACACACCTTCAATCTCGGGATCGCTGTTTTCTTTTAGTCCATCTTATCATGTATTATGCATAAGTACTTATTAGGATTTAATTGTGAGGTCAATCTCCAAGAATAGTAGAGATTTCTACAACTAAGTTGTTGCACCATGTGGGCCTTTCTTTTACGCATCAATCTATTACGTTCATCTTGGCACTTTGTGGCTCCCAATTGATCCTTTATTCCATTGCATATAGTGCACTTTGAAAACTCACTTGTTTTGTGGCAAGGCTAATCCTATCAAATTTGATGTTGACATTTCTTTTTGATTGAGATTCTTCAATGTCATATTAACGTCATTCAAAATGTCCACCTGCACATATGTTTATACACACACACACACACACACACACACACACACACACACACACACACACACACACATACGTATATAGATATAAAATCGTATATATGCATATAGATATAAAATCACACACACACACACACATGTATAAACACATACACTCACATATAGATATATAATATTTTGTTTATATATATATGTATGTATGTATGTGTATATATATGTATATACATACATACATACAAATATACAAACATACATATACATATTTGTATATTTGTATGTATGTATGTATGTATACACATATCTACATACATACATACAAATAAAATATTATATATGTTTATGTGAGTGTATGTGTTTATATATATATATGTATATATATATATATATACATATATATATATATATATATAGATATATGTTTATGTGAGTGTATGTGTTTATATATATATATGTATATATATATATAGATATATATATATATATATATATATATATATATATACATACATACATATATACATATATACATATATACATATATACATATATATACATATATACATATATATACATATATACATATATACATATATATACATATATACATATATACATATATATACATATATACATATATACATATATATATATATATATATACATATATATATATATATATATATCTACATTTGTATATATTTGTAGATATAGCTAAAGGTATATAATGAGGACAATTGGCCAAAACTAGGGCCTTGTTAGAGTTCCAATGTTAGAGACTGATTTGGACACTTGGTCAAAACTAGGGCCTTTTTAGAATTCTATGTTATTGGTTGATTTGGAAACTTGGCCAAAACTAGGGCCTTGTTGTTAGAAATCCATAATATAGGTAGACTTGGACACTTGATCAAAACTAGGGCGGCCTTGCTAGAAATACATGTTAGAGGTAGACTTGGACACTTGGCCAAAACTAGGGCCTTGTTACAAATTCATCTTAGAGGTTGACTTACACTTGGCCAAAAATAGGGCCTTCTTAGAAATCCATGGTAGAGGTTGATTTGGACACACTTATTCACAAAATAGGGCCTTGCTATAGAATTCCATGGTACAAGTTAATTTGGACATTTGGCCAAAACTAGGGCCTTGTTAGAAATCCATGTTAGCCATTGATTTGGATACTTGGCCAAAACTAGTGCCTTGTTAAAAATTTGGATAAGTCCCATTGATTTGGACACTTGTCTAAAACTAGGGCCTTGCTAGATTTCCATGGTACAAGTTGATTTGGACACTTGGCCAAAACTAGGGCCTTGTTTTAGAAATCCATGTTAGCCATTGATTTGGACACTTGGCCAAAAATACAACCTTTGTTAGAAATTTGGATTAGTCCCATTGATTTGGACACTTGGCTAAAACTAGGGCCTTGCTAGAATTCCATGGTACAAGTTGATTTGGACACTTGGCCAAAACTAGGGCCTTGTTAGAAATACACGTTAGCCATTGATTTGGACACTTGGCCAAAACTAGGACCTTGTTAAAAATTTAGATTAGCCCCATTGATTTGGACACTTGGCTAAAACTAGGGCCTTACTAGAATTCCATGGTACAAGTTGATTTGGACACTTGGCCAAAACTAGGGCCTTGTTAGAAATTCATGTTAGCCATTGATTTGGACACTTGGCCAAAACTATGGCCTTTGGTAGAAATTTGGATTAGCCCCATTGATTTTGGACACTTGGCTAAAACTAGGGCCTTGTTAGAGATCCATGTTAGAGGTAGATTTGGACACTTGATCAAAACTAGGGTGGCCTTACTAATGGGGTAGGTCTACAAAACTAGGAGGTGATAGAACTCAAATTTTGAGGTGGATTTATACACGTCCAAAATTGAGGCCCTCTTAGATTTGGACACTCGGTCAAATCTTTGGAGAGAATTAGCATTAGAGGGGTACGTATATATGGATGGTTAAGTCCTTAAAAGTAGGGTATGATGTGTGTCCATTTAGATATAGATTTAGACACCTAGGTAAATACTAAAGAAGTAGCATTGAATGGGAGAGGGTATCTAAATACTAAAGAAGTAGCATTGAATGGGAGAGGGTATCTAAAACTAGCTAGTTCATATGAGATGTTTATGAGACAAGGCTAGGTTCATAAAAGTAGGATGTAATAGAATTCTAAGAGATAGATTTGGACACCTGACCATTTCTTTAGAGAGTTGTGGCATCTGGAAACAGGAATGGGATATGTACAAATATTTGGGTAATAATCCCAAAAAAAGGAGTAGTCCACATATTCGATGGAGTTAAAGGATTTTGCCACCTGATGACCTCAAAAATATTCATATTGGATATAGATTTGGATAATTGGTCAATTCTATCAAGTGGTAAGTGAAAGAAGATGATACTAATGATAGATTATAATGTATATTCTGCTAATTGAATTTGGACACTTGATCTAATTTGGATAACTGAAATAATGTATTTTTTATGTGTAGAAAAAATGTCATCTTAATTTTCTCATGGAGAATGTGTCAAGTTGATCATCAATAATGTGATGGTGGCAATATGCAAGATACATGCAACCCATATGGAAGATATGTGCCATGGAGAAACACTTGGGAAAGACCACGTCTCTGTGAGCATTGATAAATGCTTCAACCCCATGACATTGCACTACCATTCCCAACTTTAGATGCAAACAAATTAGTCGATGCAATCGGTAGCATTGTCAAGTGGTGTATGAGTTCTCTAGAGACCTTGGGTGTAGCACCTAACATTCAAGAATTTTTGGGCTCAACCATGGATGGTGGACATGATTCAAGAGTAGCGCCCTATGATGGAATTTCAATCTGTGAGAGTTGGAGAGAAAAAATTGTATTCTTGTGATCAGAGGGCAAAGAAGAATGTGTTGGGAAAGGGGTCATATTGTTGGTCTTTCCATATGAGGCTATTGGTTTTGAAGTTTTAGGCGGAGATGATGTGGGTGTGGTGGTTGATCAAGCCATCCAACATGTTGAGCCACTAGTACCTTCTTTAAATAATGGTGTTAATCTCATTAGGTGGCCTATTAAAAGACTCATATTTGAGGATTGTTCAGCACTTCTTGTTGAAGAGGATTCCAATGATATATGGATGACGAGCTCATTGATGAATGTGATGATGCTCCAACTAAGAAGAGGAGATACTACATGGTGAAGAGGTAGCCCAAAGTGTTGGGAATAACAAGGAATTCAAAGAGGACAACACTAGATGTTGTTTCCCAATATAGCTCTACAATTGATTGTTGCATGAGAAAATGTTGCCAAGTTGTTGATCGTGATGCAATGATACAACTCTGCAAAGATTTTGGGGGCGTTGCTCGCAATCTCGCACTGATTATGTGTATGATTCCATCATGGAAATTGCTTGTCGTGTGGACGGAGTGGGGACAAGACAATATAGCTTCACATTCAATGGTATTAAAGGGCATGGTATGAGATGCATGTGGTGTTCCAACTATAACATTTTACAGATATAGGGGTCAGTTTGAGAATGGTATACGAAGGTCAATGCATGGAAACAAGGGGATTATAAGAAAGTCATGGGATCACACTAAACTAGAAAGGGCAATAATTTGAGAATTTATACAAAACAATTTTGAGAAGAGCAGGACCATGGCAAATGGTTCTAGGGAAACCCAACTAGTTATTCACTCATCCCTATTGGAGACTTACCTAAGGCTAATTCTTATTATTGGGGATTTGTTTAATGCTCATATCACTATGTTTGTCTAACCCTTTAATATAGATTTGGACAATTGTCTAAATCTAACTACAATTAATATCTTATTGTTATTGTTGGGGACTTCCATAATTCTCCTCTCACTAGACCTCAACCCTATTGGAAACGTTGACTAAGGCCAACCCTTAATACGGATTTGTCTAATGCTCTTCTCATTGGATTTAGCCACAACCATTCCTTGATATATATTTGGACATATCTATATACGTACATACACGACTTCTATTGGGGATTTTCCTAATTCTCCTCTTACTAGAACCATTCAGTAAAGATTTGGACATTTGTCTAAATCTATATAAAATTCATAGCTCAGTCATATTAGTAGCTAATGCTCTTCTCATCAGAAGATTTGACTAATCATTCAATACACAGATTTGGACAATTGTCCTAATCTATCTATAGTTCATAGCTCACTCCTAATGGGGATTTGCCTAATGCTAACCTTAGCCATGGACATGACTAATGCTCCTCTCACTAGATTTGGCCAACCGTTGAATGTAGATTTAGACAATTTTCCAAATCTATATTTAATTCATAGTTCACTCCTATTAGGGACTTGCCTACCTAATGCTCTTCTCACCACATTTTGCTAACTAATTAAATAAGGATTTGGCAAACCATCAAATATAGATTTTGATAATTGTCTTAATCTACCTGCAATCCAAACCTCTATAGTTCTCCTCTCACTAGACCTCAACTCTATTTGGCACCTTGCCTAAGGCCAACCTTGAATGGGGGTTTCTCTAATTCTCTTCTTTTTGGATTTAGCCAACCATTCATTTTGATATAGATTTGGACAAATTTATATACATACATACACCACTCCTATTGGGGATTTGCCTAATGCTCCTCTTACTAGAACCATTCAGTATAGATTTGGACAGTTGTCCAAATCTACATACAATGCATAGCTTACTCATATTAGTAACCAATTCTCTTCTCACAAGATTTGGCTAACCATTCAATATACAGATTTGGATAATTGTCCAAATTTATCTATAGTTCAGAGCTCACTCCTAATGGGGATTAGCCTAATCCTAACCCTAACCATGGGCATAACTAATGCTCCTCTCACTAGGTTTGGCCAAGTGCTCAATGTAGACTCTCCGCCGACAATTGCCCAAATCTATATTTAATTCATAGTTCACTCATATTAGGAAATTTCCTACCTAATTCTCCTCTTACCACATTGGGCTAACCAATTAAATGTAGACGTGGCCAACCAATTAAATGTAGATGTGGCCAACCAATTAAATGTAGGTTTGGCCAACCATGAAATATAGATTTTGATAATTGTCTTAATCTACCTACAATCCATACCTCAACCCTTTGGGGACTTTCATAATTCTCCTCTTAGTAGACCTCAACCCTTTGGAGACCTTGCCTAAGGCCAACCCTTGATCGAATTTGTATTTTGATAATTGTCTTAATCTACCTACTACAATCCATACCTCAACCCTTTGGGGACTTTCATAATTCTCCTCTTAGTAGACAACCCTTTGGAGACCTTGCTTAAGGCCAACCCTTGATACGAATTTGTCTAATTCTCTTCTCGTTGGATTTAGCCAATCATTCATTGATATAGATTTGGACAAATCTATACACATACATACACCACTCCTATTGGGGACCTATGCTCCTCTTACTAGAACCATTAAGTATATATTTGAATGGTTGTCCAAATCTATATACAATACATAGCTCACTCATATTACTAAAACTAATGCTCTTCTCACAAGTTTTGGATAACCATTCAATATATAGATTTGGACAATTGTCCAAATCTATCTATAATTCATAGCTCACTCCTAATGGGGATTGGGCTAATGATAACCCTAACCATGGACATAACTAATGCTTCTCTCACTAGATTTGGCCAACTGCTCAATGTAGATTTGGACAATTTTCCAAATCTATATTTAATTCATTGTTCACTCATATTAGGGACTTTCTTACCTAATTCTCCTCTCACCACATTTGGCTAACCCATTAAATGTAGATTTGGTCAACCAATCAAATGTAGATTTGGCCAACCATGAAATATAGATTTTGATAATTGTCTTAATCTATCTACAATCCATACCTCAACCCTATTGGGGACTTCCATAATTCTCCTCTCAGTAGACCTCAACCCTATTTTAAAGACCTTGCCTAAGGCCAACTCTTGATATAAATTTGTCTAATGCTCTTCTTGTTGGATTTAGCCAATCATTCATTGATATAGATTTGGACAAATCTATATACATACATACACCACTCCTATTGGGGATTTTCCTAATGCTCCTCTAACTAGAACCACTAAGTATAGATTCGGACATTTGTCCAAATCTATATACAATGCATAGCTCACTCATATTACTAACTAATGCTCTTTTCACAAGATTTGGATAGCCATTCAATATACAGATTTGGACAATTGCCAAAATCTATCTATAGTTCATGGCTCACTCCTAATGGGGATTGGCCTAATGGTAACCCTAACCATGGACATGACTAATGCTTCTCTCACTAGATTTGGCTAACCGCTCAATGTAGATTTGGACAATTGCCCAAATCTATAATTAATTCATACTTCACTTCAATTAGGGACTTGCCTACCTAATTCTCTTCTCACCACATTTGGCTAACCATTAAATGTAGATTTGGCCAACCATTAAATATAGATTTTAATAATTATCTTAATCTACCTACAATCCATACCTCAACCCTATCGGGGACTTGCCTATTGCTCCTATCACTACATTTGGTCAACCATTCTCACTACAGATTTGGACAATCCAAATATATCTATAATTTATAGCTCACTCAAATTGGGGACTTGATTTATGCTTATCTTACTAGATTTAGCCAACCATTTAATATATATTTGGGCAATTTATCTATAGTTCATAGCTTCAAAGTATGACTACATCCTTATGCTAACCATTACCACAGACTTGCCTAATGCTCCTTTGACTACACCCTTATGCTAACCATTACCATGGAATTGCCTATGCTCCTATCACTATATTTGACCAACAACTCAATATATAGATTTGGACAATTGTTTAAATCTATATGTAGTTCATAGATCACTCCTATTAGGGACTTGCCTAATGATCTTCTCAATACTTTTGGCTAACCCATTAAATATAGATTTGGACAATTATCCAAATCCATGACCTGTAATGGAGACTTGCCTAATGCTATTTAGCCAACCATTCAATACAGATTTGGATAATCCAAATCTATCTATAATTCATAGCTCACTACTATTGGGGACTTACCTAATGCTCATATCACTATACCTCACATCCCTATTTTTTGGGGGCTTGTCTAATACTAACCCTTATTGGGGATTTTCCTAAAGCTTCTCTCACTATTTTTGATTCATATATCACCCCAATTGGGGAGGATAATTGTCTAGATCTAACTGCAATTCATAGCTCACTCTGAATGGGGACTTCCAAAATGCTCCTCTCACTAGACCTCACCCCTATTGGAGACTTGTCTAAGACTAACCCTTATTGGGGATTTGTTTAATGCTCCTCTAACTAGATTTTACCACCCATTAAATATAGATTTGGACAATTAAATATAGATTTGGACAATTGTCCAAATCTATATAGCTCACTCCATTGGGGACTCACATAATGCTCCTCTCACTAGATTTTACCAACCATTCAATATAGATTTAGACAATTCTCCAAATCTATAAGAATTCATACCTCGCACTCATCATATCAAGGGCTTACCTAATGCTCTTCTCAATAGATTTGGCCAACCATGCAATATAGATTTAGACACTTGTCCAAATCTATTTATAATTCATAGCTTACTCCTATTGGAGACTTGTTTAATTCTCCTTGACTAACCCTCACTCCCATTAAAGAAATTTCTTGACCACAAACTTGGCTAATCATTCAATACAAATTTGGACAATCCAAATCTATCTACAATTTATAGCTCACTTCCATTAGGAGCTTGCCTAATACTAACCCTTATTGGGGATTTACCTAATGCTTCTCTTATTACTAGCTCACTCCTATTAGGGATCTGCCTAATGTTTCTCTCACTATTTTCAATTCATAGCTCACCCTAATTGAGGAGGGTAATTTTCCAAATCTAATTGCAAGTCATAGCTCACTATGGTTGGGGACTTCCAAAATGCTCCTCTCTCACTAGACCTCACCCTTATTGGAGACTTATCTAAGGCTAACCCTTATTGGGGATTTGTCTAATGCTCCTCTCACTGGATTTGACTACCCGTTCAATATAGATTTGGACGATTATCCAAATCTATATACAATTCATAGCTCACTCCTACTAGGGACTCACATAATGCTCCTCTCACTAGATTTGACCAACCATTTAGATTTAGACAATTCTCCAAATCTATAAACAATTCATATCTCACTCCTAAAATAAGGACTTACCTAATTATCTTCTCAAAAGATTTGGCCAACCATTCAATATAGATTTAGACAATTGTCCAAATCTATTTATAATTCATAGGTTACTCCTATTGGATACTTGCCTAATGATCCTTTGACTAGACCTTTAAAGGATTTTCTAATACTAACCCTAACCATAAACTTGGCTAATGCTCCTCTCTCACTATATTTGACTAACCACTCCATGTAGATTTGGACAATTGTCCAAATCTATATAATTCAAAGCTCATTCCTATTAGGGATTTGCCTAATGCTCTTCTTAATAGTTTTGGCCAACCATTAAATGTAGATTTGGACAATTGTCCAAATCTACCTACAATCCATACCTAACTCCTTTTGGGGATTTGCCGAACGCTCCTATCACTATATTTGGCCAACCATTAAATATAGATTTGGACAATCCAAATCTATCTATAATTCATAGCTCACTCCTATTAGTGACTCTCCTAATAGTCATCTTGCTAGACCCCATGTCCCTATTGGAGGCTTGCCTACTAATAGTAACCCTTATTTAGAAATTTTTCTAATTCTTTTATCGTTATTTTTAATCAATATCTCACCCCAATTGGGGACTTGCTTGATACTAACCGTGGGGGCTTGCCTAATACTAACCCTTATTAGGAATTTTCCTAATGCTTCTCTCACTATTTTCAATCCATAGCTCACCCCAATTGGGGACTTGCCTAATCCTTATCTCACTAGATGTGGCCAACCATTCAATATAGACTTGGAAAATTGTCTAAATATATCTACAATTCATAGCTCACTTCTATTTGGGGACTTCCATAATGCTCCTCTCACTTCATATCACCCCTTTTTTTGGAGGCTTGCTTAAGGCTCACTCCTATTAATGATCTTATCAACAATTTTAGCCAGCCATTAAATGTAGATTAGATAATTATCCAAGCATACCTACAAAACATATATCACCCCTATTGGGGACTTCCCTAATGCTCCTATCACTATATTTAGCCAATTATTCAATATAGATTTGGACAATCCAAATCTATCTAGCTCACTCCTATTGGGTGCTTGCATGATACTAACCCTTATTGGGGATTTGCCTAATGCTTCTCTTATTATTTTCAATTTATAGCTCACTCCTAATAGGGACTTACCTAATGCTCCTCTCATTAGACCTCACGTCCCTATCGGGGGCTTGCCTCTAATACTAACCCTTATTGGGGATTTGCCTAATTCTTCTCTCACTATTTTCAATTCATAGCTCACCCTAATTGCGGACTTGCCTAATGCTTTTATCACTAGATGTGGCCAACCATTCAATATAGATCTGGACAATTAGCTAAATCTATTTACAATTCATAGCTCACTTCTATTGTGGGGGACTTCCATAATGCTCCTCTCACTACACATCACCCCTATTGGACTTACCTAAAGCTAGCACTTTTTGGGGACTTTGCTAATACCCATATCACTAGATTTGGCCAACCATTCAATATATATTTGGACAATTATCCAAATGTAACCACAATGCATAACTCACTCCTAGCATTGCAAGAAGCCTCCGAGGCTTACCTTTTTGGGCTTCTTGAAGACACCAACCTCCTTGCAATACATGCAAAGAGGATTACCATATCTGCCAAGGACATGCAACTAGCTCGGCGCATTCGAGGAGGCGAGCGAGACACGATCTAGAGATCTTAGATGTTAACCTTTTTTTTAAAGCAACTCTTTTGTTTCAAACCCCGGGCCCTTTGTAACAAGCCTATCTGGCTTTCATTTGTAACCTTTTGATAATTAAAATTTTAAGTTTCTCTTACAATGTCTCGGTGTCATCATGTTTGTTTAACATGGAGTGTCTATCATGTGCCAGTTTGTCACCCAAGGCATCAGAAATACTCTTGGAGGGCTTGTTGAAGCTGTGCCAGAACAGTGCGAATTTGGCCTCTGCAAACGGCAATGTAGGCTCAAAATTCGCACTGTTCTGACACTTCACCCCTAGCCACTCAGGATCATTTCTGATGCATTTAAATGAAGTTGAGCACACTAATTGTGAGAAACAATAGTTTCTAAGATAAAAACACCTTTAATCATGTGTAAAAATATAGTGTTTATCATCTAATGCATCAGAATTGCTCCTGGAGGACTGGGCTACTATGCCAGAACAGTGCGAATTTAGGCTCTGCCAACGGCGGTGCAAGCTCAAAATTCGCACTGTTCTAGCACTGCTCCCCAGCCACTCAGGATCATTTCTGATGCATTTATAATCAAGTTGAGTACACTAATTGTGAGAAATAGTAGTTTCTAAAATAAAAACATCTTAAATCATGTGTAAAAATATAGTATTTATCATCTAATGTATCAGAATTGCTCCTGGAGGACTGGGAAAGCTATGCTAGAACAGTGCAAATTTAGGCTCTGCAGCGACGGTGCAAAGGCTGAAAATTTGCACTGTTTTGGCACTGCTCCCCCAGCCACTCAGGATCATTTTTGATGCATTTATAATGAAGTTGAGCACACTAATTGTGAGAAATATTAGTTTACAAGATAAAAACACCTTTAATCATGTGTAAAAATATAGTGTTTATCATCCAATGCATCAAAATTGCTCTTGGAGGACTGAGAGGAAGCTGTGCCAGAACAGTGCGAATTTAGACTCTGCATCGGCGGTGTATGCTCAAAATTCGCACTATTCTGGCACTGCTTCCCCAGCCACTCAAGATCATTTCTGATGCATTTATTATGAAGTTGAGTACATTAATTGTGAGAAATAATATTCTATAAGATAAAAACAGCTTTAATCATGTGTAAAATTATATTGTTTGTCATCCAATGTATCAGAATTGCTCCTGGAGGACTGGGGAAGCTATGCCAAAACAGTGCGAATTTAGACTCTACAACGGCGGTACAGGCTCAAAATTCGCACTGTTCTGGCACTGCTCCCCCAGCCACTCGGATCATTTCTGATGCATTTGTAATAAAGATGAGTACAGTAATTATGAGAAACAATAGTTTATAAGATAAAAACAGCATTAATCATGTGTAAAATTACATTGTTTGTCATCCAATGCATCAGAATTGCTCCTAGAGTGAGGACGCTATGCCAGAACAGTGCGAATTTAGACTATGCAGCGACCATGCAGGCTCAAAATTTGCACTGTTCTGGCACTGCTTCCCCATCCACTCAGGATCATTTCTGATGCATTTATATGAAGTTGAGTACATTAATTATAAAAATAGTAATTTACAAAATAAAAATACCTTTAATCATGTATAAAAATACATTATTTGTCATCCAATGCATCAGAATTGCTCTTGGAGGGCTGGGGAAGCTATGCCAAAACAGTGCGAATTTGGGCTCTACAGCAGTAGCGGTGTAGGCTCAAAATTCGCACTGTTCTGGCATTGCTCCCCCAGCCACTCAGAATCATTTTTGATGCATTTATAATCAAGTTGAGTACATTGATTATGAGAAACAGTAATGTACAAGATAAAAATACCTTTAATCATGTGTAAAAATACATTATTTATCATCCAATGCATTAGAATTGCTCCTGAAGGGTTGGGGAAGTTGTTCTGGCACTACTCCCCCATGCTCCCAGTGTCATTTTTTCTGATGCATTCACAAAAACATTGATGGTACAAACTTAAAAAAACAATGATATACTTGATGAAAATAAGTTTGCAAAAATTGTATTGTATTCATAATAAGAAATGATACATCATCTTTACAAAAGCTTTCTTACAATATTGAGCTTCCTTCTCTTGTTATTGGGACAGAGTGTGCTCAAGGAGTGATTGGGCTATTTCTTGAGGATCCTCTATGCCTATGCTTTTGGCTATACCTATACGAGCAAGAAGCTTACCCCTAAATCTAGAACCAAAAACATCAAAGACAAGGGATTTTTTAATTAGAACTATACATTTGGTGCTATGTGCCATAGAGGCTACACAGAGCACCTTAGAGAGGGCTTTCAAAAAGAAGAGAGTGAAGGCAGATTGAGGGGTGTAGTCCCAATGGATAATGGCGATGCCATCCACAGGAAGTCGACCAAGATAATGCACCAACGCAGCATCATGTCCATGGACCTTGGCCTGGTCTCTGCAGCCGCTGCCTCTCCCAGCAAATGCGTCAATTTTAACCACCCTTTGCAATCAAAGGAAAAATCAAAATATTTTTCTATACATAATTACAAACGTTTCTAGGTTGTAAAAGGTCGATTATTACCTCTTGCTCAATGTCTTCTTTTGCCAAAGTGCTGGTGGAGGGCGGAGAGGTCAATCAAGGACTTAACCTCATTCTTTTTTGGTGCTTTGGTCTCCTCCATTCCTCCAGTAGTAAGGGTATCCTTTTCAGCCTCTAGCTTGTCTTGTAAGGTTGTGAATTCCTCCTCTCTGGAAGAACTAGGGCTTGCTCGGCAGTCTCAACCACAGTTTTCTTGACCAAAGCAACTGTCTCTGCTACGATAGATTCTCCAAGGGGTAATATAGCACTATCTAGGTGAGGACCGAGGTTGGACGTATCAAGGTCCACCTCACATCTCATGCATATAATGCCCAGGCATTCATCCATTCTCAAGCCAGCTGTCTTTTCAAGGTCATGAAGAAATAAGTATTCTTCACCTTCCACCACAATGGTGCTCAAGAGATTGATCTCAAGCTCTGGTAGCACCTTGCTCTCCTGGTGTTGTGGGGAAGATGGCCCCACATCTTCTACTACTACATTGGGCTATTCAGCTGTGCAGATTGTGCACCCTCTGGAAAGTGCTCTGATGCAAGCTGCTCTTCTACACCAGCACTCGTTCCTAATGCCTTCACTTCCTTGTCATCCTTCAAATACCCTGCCAACTGCAATGCGGGCATCTCTACCTCCTCATCCGAATCCTCATCACGCTGATGAGGAATGCAAAAGTGGCAAGCCATGAGAGGAACCTAGTTCCTAAATTGCCCTTCCCCAACCCCTTCACCTCCTGCTTAAAGGTACTGCGGGGATACAGATGTCGATGACGTTCAAGGCGCTGGATGTAGGGGCGGGCATATTGTTGAATGTACTTAAGCAGGTCAACAGGCACCCATCGATCATTGGGGCAATGGGAAAAGGAGATGCAGTGGGGAGCCAAGTATTGCTCCATGTATGCAATCTGCGTCTCATAATTTTGGGATGCAAGGGCGAGCGACTTTTCAAAGTTGATTTCACGAGAGAACATGACAAAGAGCTCACTCTTGCTGCCTGCCCACGGGGTGGTGGAGAGGAACTCACAGAAGTTGTCAAAATGGGTAGCCATGTGAATGCAAAGAGATAGTATGAGCTCGTGCTTGGTTTCTATCGCGTGAAAATGAGAAAGAAGGCACCTTTGGCTATTTATAGTAAAAATTTAAAGTTTGGCCTTTTCACACTAGACCGCTAGACAAAAAAAATTATAGTTTATAAAAATATTAAGATTTTAATTAAATAAAGATTGGTTAAAAAAGAGCCTGCTACAAAATTACAAGCATGTCATCTAATCTAAAATTGTTATAATGTCTTCATTTTTGCCCCTCTTGTGACATTTACTTCATGTTGATGTCCATCTCCTTGTTGACTTGAAAGCTTGTCATTGCCTTCACCTCGATCATCCTGAAACTCTTGCCCCTCACGTGCATCAGAACACAGAGGCTATTTTCCCATATACTCAGTTCAACTTCAAGCTCTTCCACATGCCTACTATGTGTTGGTAGGGCTATGCACCTTACTGCTGAAAATTCAAGGTCCCCCATTTGTCATGATTCTGAGACCATGGTTGTCCTCCCCTCCTTAGGCTTCCCAATCTGTAAAAATATAGAAAGTGGCACAATAACCAGAAAGTGTAAGGGTTAACTCTAGACATGTAGTGGAATCAGATATACCTTTCTTCTCATCAACTTGAAACTTGACTCTTCTACAATGTCAAAGCCCATGATGCTAAAGTGTTGACGTAGGTCTGCTAGGCTCCAATGCTTGCTTGCTGCCACTCGCTCAATCCATCCATTTTGCATCATCACAACTACCTCAATAGGCATAATTTCTTCTTCTGAGGGGCTTGAAGTGGGATCCATGTCCCGTGCTTTTGCATCCATCTTTGGTAGTGCAGACGCATGTACAAAATAAAGTGTGCCTTCAAGAACCTGAAAGACACTGTAGAATCTACTACTTTGCACTTGTACACATCACCTTGATGTGACCCCTCATTAACCTCCCAACCCTCTCCTAGTAATCCTTGAATGAGGTTAGACCGTACCTCCTTACAAATATACATTATTTTTGTTTGGTACATTGGCATGGAATTGAACATGTGCACAAAAACATGTAAAGGACAAAACCAATTTAGTCCTACTGACCTAGATGCCTTTGAAAACTTGAGTGATGTCTTGATATCACTTACCATCTTAAACTTTAAGCATAAGATGGTCCAAGCATCAGGTTTGGGCCATGCGGGATTGTTAAGAGGGGGGTTGGGGATCTCTTCTAGCTTGCCAAATAAACTTGGTTTTTTATCTACAAAATATGAGTGAGAAAAGAAAAAGATATTATTCTATAGTACAAGATCACTTGGGCTTTGAGATACAAGCATTGCCTTCTCCAATGGATGCATGCATAGCATAGAAAACTCCAGTGAAGCTTTGTAGTGGTTGTTCCTCAACATACTTAGAGGAAAAAATATCTGCAGAGAGACATAAGAAAATGGAGAATCATAAGAAAATTTGAAACAAAAAATCTAATATTAGCATGTTGTTAAAGCTGTGTTTATGTTACATTGACAATTTGAAGGAAACCTTGGTCGTTGGCCTTGAATGTACACATCTCCAAGGGCATACACATGTTGCACTATGGCAACCAATCCTTCCTTCTTAGTATGCTTGAAGCCTTATAGCCACCCCTTCCAATGATGTAGCATATTCCCCAGTTTGACACACTCGATGTGGTCCCTTAGAGCTTGGCTGCATGTAGACCCAAGTCCCAACCCTGAATCTTGTTGGAGCCCAAACTCCATTCTCATCTCTTGTGTTATGCAGCACAAGCTCTTCCACCTTCTCCCTAGGTCTTCTGACATTACTGGAAGAGGCCATGGTGGTAAGAAAAAAGAAGGGAAAACAAAAGCTTGTTTTACAGAGCAGAAGAGTGGAGAGGAGAGAAAGTTTAGGGTTTTCAGTGCAGCAATGGAAAGCTTCAAAGAGGGTTAGAGTTTGAGAATAGGCTTCCTGAACCTAGGGTATACTAAAGAGGGATAGAGTTTCTACAGCAACATGGAGAGGGAGGGAGCTTGAGAGAGAGAGAGAGAGAGAGAGAGAGAGAGAGAGAGAGAGAGAGAGAGAGAGAGAGAGAGGGAGGGAGCTTGAGAAGGAGGGAGAGCTTGAGGGATGGAGTTTCTGTAGCAATGGAGAGCTAGAAAAGGAAGAAAGAGGGAGAGGGAGCTTGAGACTGAGGGAGAGGGAGCTTGAGACTGAGGGAGCTTGACAAGGAGGGAGAGCTTGAGAGGTATGGAGTTTCTATAGCAATGGAGAGCTTAGAAGAGGAAGAAAGAGGTTCAAAATGAGCTTTCCAAACCTAGAGTATGTTGGGGGGAAGTTTGAGAGGGAAAACACACTTTTGAAAAAAAAATCAATTTTTAGGGTTTTTCATCTGCGCGATTCTAGGTGGGGGGACCTCTAAGTTTGGGGCCAAGAGGTAGGGGGACAAGAGTAGTAATTAAGCCCCATTAGCAAACCAAAGCCTAGGCCCCCTAGGGTCAAAGAAGTCAAAAATGTGCACCCAGCCCTCTTCCTATTGGTCCATTCCTAATCAAAAGTTAATCCAAGAGGCCCTCTTTGGGTCCAAAAAATTCCTAATGCCTTGTGACCGTTTTCGCCACTTACATCACTAGCGTGTTTGGTAGAATGCTAACATGATAGATCTTTGCCAGTGTTTCTACAGTTAGACTACATGAGTTACTAGTCCACCACTGAGTTATGGCATACTTATCTCGCCAGCTCACTCACTTAGCGTGTTCACATTATGGACCGCATGTACATAGTACTTCAGTACTTATGTTGTATTTCCCTTATCTTTTTAGTAGAACCTTTTTGTTGTAAAGAAGAAGAAGAACAAATTTTCACCCTCTCATCTTGTGTGTTCTCTTCTAGAGTTTGTGTGAATGTGTGTGCTTGCAAGCTCTCTTCCTCCCTGCATCTTTTCGAATTTGTAGTAGTTCATCCTTAAACATAGTAAGTTGAAAGAAGAACACTTATAGCATTTGCGCTCAATGTTCAAACTTCTTATTAGGAAAAATAAGCTATTTGGGAAGGAATCCAAATGCAAATTTTTTGCTAAGAAAATCCACTATTTAGGCCATATTATCTCCGCGCGGAAGGTGCATGGATGGATCTTGACAAGGTAGATACCATTGGGGGCAAATGGCCTAAACCTAGAAATCTTGAGGAGCTATAGATTTGTCTAGGTATGTCCGGGTTCTACCGACAGTATGTAAAAGACTACGCAAAGATCGCAATCCTGAGTTGAGGATAATATATATATATATATATATCATTAGGGGGATGCTCAATGAAGAAGTTTTGAGAAGCTCAAGGCGCGACGGCACCAGTATTGAGCATTGTGGACCCTAATGGACCGTTTGTTGTGGAGATAGACATTAGTGGGGCGGTTTTATTGCAAAGGGGACACCCTGTTGCATTTGAAAGCAAGAAGCTTGACCATGCCTAACGTAACTACTCGGCTTACGAACAAGAGTTGTTCATGCTCTAAAAAAGTGGCGACATTATTTGTATGGTGTTACATTTGAGGTCCAGACGGCGGATCATGAAAGTCTTAATGGCTTTCACATCAGAACGAGTTAAAAGGTAGAAAAGCTCGGTGCGCAAAGATCCGCTGAGCCACATGCCTATGGTGAATGAGTTGAGTTTCACCACCTTCAAGAGTGAAGTCTTGGAATCACTACATGGAGGATTATGTGAGCATGATTCATCTTTTTTAGAGGATGGCGCATTGTACGTGGTCGCACTTTTTCACATAGCAAACAGCCACCTCCCTCATCAGAAAGGAGTACTAGTCCATAGAGATTAGTCGAGGTTTCTGTGAGTGTGGCAGGAGGAAGAGGAGTGAGCGCTAGTCCAGAGGAGCGACTAGACAAGTCTCTTCGGTTTTGTACCGAGCTGGAGAGTTTGGGGGTGGACCCTTCACAACCATTTGATACTAAACCACTTGGGGATGATAAACTTCATCGAGGAAAAAAAGTACATACATTATTCCATTGACGAGACGAGTACCTACCTACAAGGGTAGAGTTTGCATACAAGTTATTAGTGATTTTCAAGCCCAAATTATTATAGAAAGTCACGATAATCCAAGTGCTAATCATCTTGGGGGATAGACCTATACACTAGTCAAAAGATAATTTTATTGGCCTAGTTTATTTAAGGACATCCAGGACTTCATGCAGAAATGCAAGAAGTGTCAGGTCAATAAGCATGAGCGCCTCAAGGTTGGAGGTTTGCTTCATCCACTCAATATTCCCAAAGATAAATGGGAAAATATTTCCCATTTCCATGGATTTTAGCACTGGTCTACGTAGAACAAATTGAGGAAATTATTCTGTTTGGATAGTGGTTGACTAATTGACCAAGATGGTCAAGTTTGTATCTCCTAAAAAGACGGTGAAAACACTTAAGTTAGCTAGGTTGTTCATCAAACATCTATACAAACTATATGGCTTGCCCACGCAGATATAGTCTCTGATAGAGATAGGAAGTTTGATAGCCACTTTTGGAGGGAAGTCTTCAAAAAGCTGGAAACTACTCTAAGCCTGAGTACAACAGATCATCCACAATCTGATGGTCAGACAGAAAGAGTCAGCCAAGTGTTAGAAGACATGCTCCGTGTGTATGTCAATAAAAAGAAATCCAATGGGAGGAGTACTTGCCGCAGTTGGAGTTTGCATATAACAGTTCGAAACATTCCGCGGATTAGATTTAGTCCATTCATGTTGATGTATGGATTCATGCCGAGATCTCCTTTAGCCGTAGGACTAGAGAAGGAGAAGTTGCAGTCTGTCAAGGAGTTCCTTGAAGACATGCAAGATATGCTGCAAGCAGCAAAACATTGCATACGTAATGCACAAGATCCAATGAAGAAGTATGTGGACAAGGGTCACAGAGGAGTGGCCTTTGAAGAATGTGACTTTGCATATTTGAAAGTCCCTGCAAAGTTGGAGACTTTAAAGACAGAAAAGTGTAAAAAGCTTTCACCTAGATACTACGGTCCCTTTAAAATCCTTAAGAAGGTTCGTGGATTAGCGTACAAACTTGAGTTCTGGAGAGCTCTCAAGTTCATCCTGTTTTTCATGTCAATAGACTGCAAAAACTATTGATCATCAAGAGAACGTAGTTTCTCCAGGGATTTTGGTGGAGTTGATAGAACCACCATCTATTCCACATGAACCCAAGAGGATTCTTGGATTAAGAGATCAAAACAACATGAGACATACTGTGCACCACAAGGCTCTTGTTAAGTGGAAAGATCACGAAGATGAGGCTTCTTCATGGGAGCGTTAAGTATGCTAGCCAAGAACTTTTCAGAGTTCGTTTTCGCGAACAAAAGCTCTTCTTAAGGGGGGAGTAATGTTACGTAGCCTGTAGTAGCGGCTACCTATAGGAGGCCCGCGGACCGAGACTGCATGGACAGTGAGCGAGCCAGGGTTCAGGGGTGAGGATGCCTAGGAACGGAGCTCCATGCACGGCCAGGTATGTGTGAGCAAGAGGTAGGCCCCTATATATGCTCGGCAGTGGGGAGGATTCCCCATTACCTCTCAGGCTAGGTGGTGATCCACGGCTTCGCTCTGCGTATGCGACTATAGTGCAATAGCACCCTTCCTCCTTATTTAGCTTGGAAAGTGATGGCTTGAGAGCTCACAATCACCTTTGGTCATCATAATCCACCTTCATCTCTTTTATTCTTAATTTTTGGCACATTTTTTTAAATTTACATGCATACCACTCCTTTGTCCATGCTTTAATTTCGTTTCTAAAAAAAAAAAGCCTTGATGTGCACGACTCCACATATTTTTATCTCTTTTCATATAATCCATTCTTATTTTATTTAAATACCATATCCAATCTTTCAACCCTTAGTCTAAAGCAATTGAACCATTTAACCTTGTAATTTTCAATGTGTAACCCTTAGATGTAGGGTTTCACAATTTAATTAATTTGTGCACTTATACATAGATGTAATTTTCAATGTGTAACCCTTAGATGTAAGGTTTCAGAATTTAATTAATTTGTGCACTTACACATACATGTGCTATTATTTTGCACATAACCCCTTCACTCCAATTTTATTATTTATATTATTTATTATTTTAAGGCCATAAATTCAACTTTCTCTCACTAACCTATTTTATGAGTTAAGAATATGCAAGGTGCATATACATGTGCACACCTTGGGGGTCTTAATAAATTTTCCAAGATTCTAGATTGCAAGTTTTCTTCGTATTATTGTTTTTATATTTTTTAATTTTTCATAATATTTTCTGGCCTTAGAATATTTATTTTCCCAATGTACACATCTTTTACTCACTTTCTCTCTCTACACACATATTACCCTTTTAATGATATTTTTGTGCATTTACATATTGGGAATAAATTAGGACTCACAAGGCTCAATAAAAGCATTTTTAAAAAACTGATCAAAATAAGAACATGCTTATAAACTAAGCGGTTTTCTAGGCTAAATTTGCATATTTTGCTAGTATTTTAACTAAAAACTATAAATTTGAACTGCTTTTTATAAAGGCTTTTTTATATTTCTAGCCGATTTTTTAAAATTTCAACCAGTAAAAATATATTGAAATATAGTTTTTGTCAAGCCCTAATTAGGAGGAATCTCAAATGAAAGTATGACAATTCTCCACCCAATATACACACACACACACATTTATATATGTACACACATTAATTGTGTGTGTGTTGAAAAAATGTATATGCACTTTTGTGAACTGTCATTAATAGAATGCGCACATTACAAAGCTCTAAAATCAATTTGTTGAAATGAAACAATACTTGGAAATTACCAAATATGAGATTACATACCATTGAATCTAAATCACCTGCACATTTCTAGTTGCTTGGTATTTGAAAACGCTAAAAGTTGCACCAAAGGGGCACAAAATATAAAATGACATCTTTTGATTGGTTGAAAAAATGCACATAAGGTGGTTATCCAAGTCCATTATTATGGGGACTACAATTATGATGGAGGAAAAAAAAAGTAAACACACAACTATTCAAATTTATAGTTTTAACCTTTTGTGAAAATTTTAAACAACATATAAATGTAAACGTGTTTACATTCTATTTTAAATGGAAATTAAATTTAAAGCTTAGGATTTAGTATTGCGTGTGTTCCAAGTTGTCCATAATATGGTCTCTTTACCCAAGCTTATAATGTATATCACTAATATTTATACTTATTATATGCTCTAAAAAAATAAAATCTCGCTAGTTTTATTAATAAAGACTTAAGTTAAAGATTGTATGATTTCTCACTAGTTTTTTTAATTAAGACTTAATTTATAGATTGCAAGGTTTGTATGTCTGCGAAATAAGACAAGATAAGGCTGTCCTTTCCTATATAAGAATGGGTAGCTTAAATTTCATATTTCTATTCTAACATCAATGTGAAACTTTAGTCCTGCCTCCACTGTTACTCTTATGGCTTCTTCAATATGGAGACTTGTATAAATTATCTGACGCTAGAAACGAGGATTGCAAAGCCAATGGATCAATGAAAAATTGAATTGTAATGGTGTTTTCACCTACAGAGGGGGATTTTTATATATTTTGAAAGGGTGTCACAAACGCAACCTGTGTACTATAAAGGAAATAAAAGTCGTTAATCTTTTCAATATACAATGCTTGGTTAGTTGTACATGTTGGCTCTAATGCAAAAGGGGGGTGTGTGTATCCACACACACACACAAATGTGCCAATAGCACCTATTTTGAAAGGGTGTCACAAACACAACCTGTGTACTATAAAGGAAATAAAAGTCGTTAATCTTTTCAATATACAATGCTTGGCTAGTTGTACATGTTGGCTCTAATGAAAAAGGGGGGGTGTGTATCCACACACACACAAATGTGCCAATAGCACCTATTGATTATTGGGTCAAGGTGATTGGGTATATACATAAGTGAAGCTATCACTTGTTACTTGAGACATAAGTTGTACCTATACAAACCCACATTGTTAACAATTGCACACACACAAGCCCTCCTCATTCCATTGGCTTCTCTTTTGTTGTGTTTGTTTTTCCTAATAGGGCACCAAAATGTTTCTCTACATTTGATTAAATAAAAACAACGCATGGAGTCCAAAAAACTATGGTGCATAGTACTTTTTCGAACGTTTTTATTTAGTAATTCAAAGTAAAACATGGGCCTCTCTGTCACTCGCTCGCTCTAACGCTCCCCCCTCCCTCCCTCCCTCTCCCTTGTCGGTCTCTCAATCACACAAGCATCGCCCTTGCTTATTTGTCTCCCTCTCTCTTCCCCCCGTCTGCATATCTGTGTGCACGCAAATCACGTGAAAGGAAGGCTTCTGCCCAAGCTCTCGTCTAGTCAAAACATGAAATGAACATCATCATCTTGCACTCGATGTTGGTTCTGGCTTAGGTTTACAAAGAGTCCTCGATTAAAATCTGGCTAGGCTTCTAATCGTCTTTCCAGGTCTTATAGTTTGATGGACTTAGAGCACCTCAACAACTCATACCACACACAACTGATGGACTTCTAATCGTCTTAATTTTCAGGTCTTATAGTTTGATGGACTTAGTGCATGTCCATTTCCACACACAACTGAGATGGCCAATGTTTCCAACAATGAAGACAACTTATGGAGGCCTGCCACAACCGTCCGAAACAATGGAAGGCACCCAAGGATTCTCAACCAGTTAAAGATTCTCGTACGTACGGGAGGAGCACAAAAGACACACCCACACAGAATGCCTTACTACACCCCTAAACATCCATGCAAAACACCTTAAAAGCTTCAAAGTATCAAAGCAGTGACATGCCTGAGAAACGCCCTCGAAAGGTCTATGATGTACACTAGGTACTCCTGAATTGCTATTGGCAAGTCAATTGGACTGAAAAGAGTGTAAACCAACAGCTATGGGTAAACTCCATTTACACCCCCATTTGACTAAGTTTGCATTTGGCTTATTGAACATATTTGTAGCTTTTTTGAAGAGAAATTTGAGGTAAAAGTGCAATTCAAAACACGTGCACACATCACTCACACAAGCCACCATGTATTATCATGATTTACAAGGATGCAACAATGCCAGCAGGGTTTGAACCTCCAACCTCATGAATACTAACCAACACTCTAGCCAACTGGGCTAAGTTGAATCTACACGATATCCAATTAAACTGCATGCCAACAAAACAGCTCTAATCAACCCTGCATTAACTCTTTTAAACTATTGCTTCAATTTATGGTGTGCTCATGGATATTTCACCAGGGATAACAGACCCATGTATCATAATTTCTGGGCCCACATAGAAATGATAAGAAAACCATGATTTTTTGGCCCATCATCAGTACTGATAGCTTACTTCATGCATCCTTATCTTTAGTTTATTTTAGAGGCTTCAAGAGGAATGCGACAACAGATGCTAAGAGGTTACGGAGCAACCATTAAACACCAGAAAAAACTTTTGGAAGACCTTGAACCTCTGTCAAACTTTTTCCGCTAAAACTTGGCTTTGCCCTTTTTGCAATCAGGATGGACTAGGTAATCCTCATTGAGCCAAATCGCTCACCAAATCGTTGTACAACATGAGCTTCTGTACTTCATTGATTCAAGCACTTCTACCGTGACCTTGTGAGCGATCCCACAGAAAAATGATCTGCTGCTGTGACATGATCAAACCCGTGAACCTGTCAGGACCTGACCTTGTACATTTCTCATAGTAGCTCAAGTCCCATTGTAACAAAATTAAGGTGTAAACTGCTCAAAGTCCATGGATGGCTGTGCTGAGGAGTGTTGCTGCACACTTCTAATTTCCCGAAGGCAGGCTTTTGCTTCTTCTTTAGCCTAATCATTCATGTGCAGAAATAACAAATCAGAATTCAAATGAGTTTTGCAGGGGAATGCTTTACATTCACACGGAGTGGGCCATTAAAAAAAGAGGTACGTAAACTACTGAGAAAAAATGCTAGCCAGTTTAGAAAAATAAGATTTAAACACTTTCAAGGCATGGGTCATAGTTGAAAGTTGACAAGAAAAAAGAGGGAGAGAAAGAGACAAGTCTTCTGATGTTATAGCCAAGCTTGCAGACCACATGATCTTTGCGACCACGCTTAAGTGCAGGGAATGGGTCTTAAGCGCAAGATCTCTCAATTAGGAGCGCCCAGTGATAAGAGCACTAAGAACTCTCTCTCTCACACACAGTCCAAAAAGAAGCCGTAAGTAACACATACATGCTTCTATGATCATACAATGCTCCACAAACAAGGGTAAAGGGTTAGGTTTGGTAGATTTGTGTATGTCAGTTTTCCCTCGTGCATGGAGCATTCTCTGATCATAAAGCCTGCAAGTGTTACTTACGGCTTTTTTGGAGTGAGAGAGAGAGAGAGAGAGAGTCCAAAGTAGCAGATAAATCTATACAAAAGGGCGAAGTGCCATGCCAATACACAAAACCTAAGAGCTTTCTAAAAATCCAACAGAAACATCAGAATAACTTAACAAGAAAGTTGGGAGAGGAAGCAGTACCGGTCCCCCATAATCAAGCAGCCTCGTGCAATACTGCTCTGCCTCAACAAGTAGATTTTGACTTCTGCAATGCTGTGCCAGGAAAAGAAGTGCCTCCACAATATCAGCCCCTTCTGTCTGGTCATTCTCCATCCTTTCTAAGTTCTTTTTGTAGTAATAAGCCGCTTGATCTGTTTGATTGAGATGATTATGAAGCTTTGCAAGTTTGTGCAAAGCGATGCCTTCACGGTCATTATTACTGACTGCCCGCCGGTAACACCGAATGGCAGGCCCATGCATCTGCAGCTGTTCGTTTTCATAACACTGCCCCATAGCACACCACATGCGAGCATCATGAGGCCTTAACTGCGTGGCTCTGCGGTAGTAGTAAAGAGCATAGTATGGCATGGCGAGAATCTCATAAGTCTGCCCAAGCCCATACCAGGCCCTGTAATCCCTTGGGTTGATATCCACCGCCCTACGGTACGCATCTATCGCAGCAGGCGTATTCTTCATTTCCACATATTCATGCCCCATTAGTGTCCATGCTGACAAATATTTCCTATTCAGCTTCAGTGCTCGCTTGAAGTAGAGAACAGCTTTCTCATGTTGAGCTTTTAAGCTGTAGTAGTTACCAATAATACAGCACGTCTCCGGGCGGTACTTATCAGTCAATACTGCCTTGTGAGCTAAATGGCTCAAAGCTGCAAAACACTCCTTTACATACAAGATATTAGAGTAAGTGTCCATGCCTTCAATTCTGTAAGGATCTGTTCGGAGAAGCTCTTCAAACAGGCTCTCCGCCTCGTCAAACTCCCGTAGGTTATAGTGTGCAGTGGCAGTCTGACAAAGGATATAATCACTGCTCTGAAAAACAGCATGTAAAGACTGATAGCAAGAAAGACCTTCTGTATTCTTCTGCAGGTCTAGATACAAACTGGCAACAAAAAAGTCCCGCATCCAGTGATCATGTAAGTCCAGAGTTGACAAGTTGTCATGGTCAGTGCACAAGGCCTGAAGTTCAAGCCAAGCACTCCAATTCCAAGGATAAGCATTCACAGACATGCAAAGAGCTGCACGTGCCTCTGCTTTCCGGTCTAGCTCATGCAAAACCACCCCATATAAGTAGATTCCAAAAGGATCAAGAGTCCTCTTCACATGTAACCTGTTGAGTTCCTGCTCCAACCCGGCCAGCTCCGGATTCATGGCATCACTTCTCCCTAGAGGGCCCGCTAATTCAACAATTTCTTCCTCTTTCCTTTTCTCTCCTGCCTTTAACAAACCGAGAATATAAACATGGTCATATTTCTCTCTCTCTCTCTCTCTCTCTCTCTCTCTCTCTCTCTCTCTCTCTCTCTCTCTCAAAACACCAAGTGTTGGCTCTTTGACTCTAAAAGCTGAGGAGATTACCTCTTCAGATGCCCAGTGTACTATGACATACGAGGGAGGATTGATTTTCTCTTCAGATAGGGGCCTCCCCATGCGCATGATGTATTACCAAGTTCATAGATGTTTGAACCTCTAGCTTCTAGAGTTTCGGCATCACAAAAAGGCTTCATTGAGGCTATAGACAAGGAGACAAGATTAGCAGGACATCACTCAAGAGTCCAGACATCCATTACAGCGTTCTTTTGGCACCATCATTGTCACCAATTGGCCGACCATTTGGTCCATTCCCACATTTTTGCGTCTCGTTCACTTGAGGCCAGGCCGGTGTCTCATGTGAAGAGGCCAGTATTTTGCTGACATGGACGGGAGCCAGACTGGTGCCACCCGTGTGTTAGCAGGATGGTGTCGTATGGACGGGAGCCAGATCAGTGCCACCCGTGTATGACCTGGACTGTGTTCGATCCATGGGACTGTCACGCCATGGAAGAGCCAGTATTCGTGCCGTGTTTTACCTATGGGACTGTCACACCTAGGGAAACTCGTGCCTGGAACTGTGTCTTACCTATGGGACTGTCACTCCATAGGAAGACCAGGTTTTTATGTTTTATGTCGTGCCAGTTTTGTGCCGACAGATTTTTTGTACATGTTCCATGAACGGGAGATATGTCCATGTTACTATTTGCACATGCACACATATTTTGCATGTTTGAAACTGTTTTCGCATGACATGTATTCGTGTGTTTGCCTGCCTGACGTGTTACTTACTGAGCGGGGACGCCTGCCAGTGAGTCGTGAAGTGTGCCCTGTATTCTGACGAGTTTCAGTGCATGTGAACAGGTGGTAAGTATATAGTACATGTTGTTTAATGTTATTAAATTCTAACCCTTTGCTTTATAAGGTTAGGGGTTCACACTCATTTAAAAGTGGGCACCCCCTTTGGGCACCCACTTTGGGGCCAAGGTGGGGAGCCCCACTTTAAGTGAGTGTGGGGGTGGGCAAGGGCACCTACCCAAACTCCCCCACCTTCATGCAAGCGTGGAGTTAAACTCCACATGAATTTTATTAATAACAAAGGGCTCTCTCTCAAACTATCGTATCTGGCCGCTGGCGTGAAAATCATCAACCGGCGACCATCTCTTCCTTTGGCGCATACTCTTCATGAAGGCGATTGCTTCAGAATCCTTGGTTGCTGGCTGCGCATACCCCTCTACAGGCGGCTGAACCCTGCTACAGGCTGGCTGCTTACTCCACGTAGTCATCTCCTACAGGCTGCTCCTACAGCAACCAGGCGGCTGAGTGCACCTCTACAGCCAGTCGCTTCCTCTCTGCACATGCTGCTGCAGGTGGCTGCGCCTACAACATTCCCCCTCCTACAGGTGGGCTGCGCAAGTTGCAGCCAGGCGTAGCACAGGCTGCGAATACCTTATAGGCTGCAGCCTCAGGCGCCTGTTTACAGCAGCCAGGCGTCCCTTTTTCTCGCAGGCGGCTGTGTGCACCTCTACAACTGATCGCTTCCCTTCTACACAGGCTGCGTTACATCCTCAGGAGGCTGCCTCCATATGGTGCTGCTCTTGTAGGCGCCTGTGTGCTCACATGCCGTGGCCTCTCCTTCCTTGCAAGTGGGTATTCCTCCTTTCACGGCAAGCGGCTGTGGCCTTTGTGGCGGTACATCATCTCCACGGGTATTCTACAAGGAGGACTTCGCATCACCTGAGTGGCTTCATCATTCCACAAGTCTTGGTCTTTTATCAACCAACTACAAGTAAGTGATTTTCAGATTTGAGTAAAGCATTTAATGTTTAAAATCTGGTAAAAGATTCGTCCCGCTCGGCCTACACCCGTTCGGTGCCGGGTTGTCCAAGCTATATGGGCGAACCTCGGTCCAAAGGTGCTGAGATCGGGAGAGCCAGGCGTTAGTACGAGAGCGCCTGTCTGTGCGTGGTCTCGGAACACCAGTGTGGTGCTCTCTGCGGAGTCCAGTGAAAGCACAGGACCTTAGCGATTGGACCACACCAGTGGTCGTACTGCTTCGAGTATTCATCATCGAAATCCGAGCCTACTTGTTTGGTATTGTTTTCATATGTACATGGACATTATCTGGTTCTCAGAACCCATGGAGCATTGTATTCATTAAATACTCCCAATAAATATATCATATATTGAGGGGGGGGTCGGCCCGTTCCGGCCCCAGTGCTGGTGTCCATTTTTCCATTTCTGCTCATTTAAATTCAAGTTGTTTTTAAGTTGTCCATTTCATATTTGTGGTTTTAAAGTTGTGCTATTAAGCGTGTGGGTGTCCAACGGAGTCTTTCCCACTTGACGGGATCGGTTTCATTGGTATCAGAGCACGGTTGTTTCGCTCTTCCTAGTGGGGAAACGAACCTGTGTACTGGACATCCCGCTTTTAGCAAACTTTGAACACAATGGACAGCCAAGGCAACCCTTTGGAAGTGCCAAATTCGAGGGGTCCTTCTAGTGCTTCTCGTGGGTCTGATGCCCTGCGAGGTAGACACAAACCTCTTGAAAGGGTTATGGATAGTGAATCCAAAGGTCAACTGTCTCCAGGAAAGACAGTTATGCTTGAACAAGACCCTGATGCTATGAGGGCTGAAATGGAACATATGAGAAAACTTTTGCAGGCTCAAGAGCAAGAATTGAAGTTTTTGCATGAAGATCCTCATCTACAAAGTGCTATTGAAGCCAGGAAGGCTGATGCTATGGTTGATGTAACCTTTGAATCAATGGCTCGTGAAGTGGGCAAGAAACCAAGGGAGTTGGCACTTGCCTATCTCCTTCGCAAAGGTGATATCAAAGAGGGGGATGACGGAGAGCTAAAATTCAGAAATCCACCTCGTTTAAAGCATGGAGATCCCGCATCCCAGAGGCTGAAATCTTTTATGCAAAAGGAAGAGGTGACTGTCACCTCTCGTCATGCATCTTCTCCGCAAGGCACTAAGCCTGACAGATTTATGTATGCCAGTGCTCATGGAGGGCACGAAAGTCACATGCATGCCAGATATGTATCTCATGGTGACAGGTCTGCTTCCAGAAAAATTTTGCCTTCTGAGTTGTCTCATGGAGAGACTATGCCATATGCAGGTAAGTCACATGCATCTGAGCTTCGAGTTCGTGGAGCACATGCCACCGTGCCCCATGAAGCTTCTTTGACGGCCCATGGAGCCCATGCAGACAGGGCTACCCTGTTGGATAAGGGGAAAAGAAAAAGAGAGGACCATGAGCCTCATGCCAGGAAGCTTAAGGAGTTCAAAGCAGGTGATAAATCTGTCAAATTTGATGTCTTTCATGGTGAACATGATGCTTCTAAGGTGTTAGCGTTTGTGGCACAGTTCGACATTGCTTTTAGCGATGAGGACTTTACAGAAAAGTCGAAGGTGCGCCATGCTAGCATGTTTCTGAAAGGCACTGTTGCCCATTGGTGGATCACCGAAAAGATCACCAAGGATCCCATCTCTACTTGGAAGGAATTCAAAGATAGATTTTATGCTCAGTTCCTGCCCCCCAATGCAGAGCAAACTCTCACTCAAAAAGATAATGAGAGTGTGCAACAGTATGTTAACAAATTTTGGAAAGTGTTGCTGGAAGTGACTCCCTTCATGCTAATCTCAGAGGAGGAAAGAAAGAGGAAGTTTCGTTCTGGATTGCAACCTGCTTATAGATCGGGTATTGAATTGCACCCAAAACATACGTTGCAACAACTCACAGCTTCTGCCCTTGCTACAGAGCAATTGGTGCTTAAGATCAAGCAGGATCAAGGAGGTTCCAAGGCGAAGGACAAGGCTGCCCCAAATCAGCAAAAGGGCGGACAGCCACCTAAAAAGAACTTCCGGGAGCCTTACAAGGGTGGTAAAGCTGAAAATAACACATCAAAAGAACAGGGCCCAAGAAAGAACAAATTTGGATTAACCCCGGAGCAAAGAGAGCAATATGCTAAGGATGGAAAATGCTTTTCTTGTGGTAGCAAAGACCACATGTTTCGACAATGCCCAGATCGCAAACCAAAGCACGAGGACAAGCACAACAAAGCAAATGTTCATGCAGTTCCTGATGTGCAAGGTAATACAGGTCATGATGCTAAAGAGAGAATGGTTTGCAAGGCTTGGGGGCAAATCAAGGATCAGCCCGCACTATTTATGTTTGATGACTGTGCAACTGACAATTTCATCTCTATGCAAATGGCAGCTGCATTGGGTATTGAGGTTGAAAACATGGGACCTCAGATTGAAGCCGAAGCTGCATTTATTGGTAAAGAGGTGCAGGTTACTCCTTTGATTGGGAAGTTGCGTATTCATATACAGGGCTATCTTGATAATGAGCATTTCTTAGTTGCTCCTTTGAATGGATGTGATGTATTGTTGGGCAAGCCGTGGCACCATAGGCTTGAGCCCCGCAAAGACTACAAGTCAAATATGATTTCTTTTATGCATAAAGGCCGCATGCACTTTATTGATGCTGGCAAAGAAGGGGATTCTATCCCAGTTGTATCACACATCCAAATTAATAAAGCAATGAAAAAGAGTCTTTCAGCGTACTTGGTTTTTGTGCGTGATAGTCTTGTGCCAAATCATCAAAATGTGGATGCTATGTCTAAAAATAGGCTGAATTTTCTTAATGCATTCAAAGACTGTTTTGCTGACTCATTGCCAGGTGAATTACCTCCCCAAAGGCCCGAAGATCACCGCATAGATCTTGTGCCAGGTAGTTCTCCACCTAACAAACCCGCATACCGAGTGAGTGTTGCACAACAAGAGGAAATTATGAAGCAGGTAAACGAGCTTTTAGAGAAAGGTTTGGTTCAGCCCAGTTCCTCACCTTACTGCTCTCCTGTGCTTCTTGTTCAAAAGAAGGACGGATCATTCCGTATGTGTGTTGACTATAGAGCTTTGAACAAGCTTACCATCAAGAACAGATTTCCTATTCCACGTATTGATGATATCTTGGATAAGCTTGATGGCTCAGCTTGCTTTAGCAGACTTGATTTGAAGAGTGGTTATCACCAGATTCGTGTGGTGCCACAAGATGTCCATAAGACTGCATTCAGGACAGCCTTCGGATTATATGAATTCTTGGTAATGCCTTTTGGTCTCACCAATGCTCCTGCTACTTTTAATCGTATGATGGATAGGATATTCCGATCCCATCGCAAGTTTACAGGAGTCTTCTTTGATGATATCTTGGTTTTCTCCAAGAATGAGCAGGAACACAGAACTCATTTGGTCACAGTGTTCGAAGAGTTGCGGAAGCATAAACTTTTCGTCAATGCCAAGAAAAGTGAGTTTTTCCTTTCAGAGATTCATTATCTGGGACATATTGTATCCAAAGATGGAGTTACAATGGATCCTGCAAAGATAGAGACTATTCGGAATTGGCCCAAATTGCAAAACGTACATCAAGTACGTAGTTTTCTGGGATTATGTTCGTACTATAGGCGTTTCATCAGGCATTTTGCTATGATTGCCACTCCTCTACATGATCTCACAAAGAAGAAAACTGCTTTCAAATGGACTTCAAAGGAACAGGATGCTTTCTTGCAGCTCAAGCATGCGATCATATGTGGTCCAGTATTGATTGTTCCTGACTTGCACAAGTCATTCGTGGTTGAATGTGATGCTTGTGGTGATTGCATCGGAGCTGTCCTAAATCAAGAAGGGCATGCAGTTGCATACGAGAGCCGTCGTTTGCATGATGCTGAGCTTCATATGGATATCTATGAGAAAGAGCTCTTGGCTGTAATTCAAGCCTTAAAGATTTGGAAACACTACCTTCTTGGGGCTGAATTTGTAGTCAAGACAGATCATCAAAGCTTGAGATACTTTCTATCTCAAACCAAGCTTTCAGAGAAGCAGATGAGAATGGCAAATTTTCTTTCCATGTTTCATTTTCAGATTGTGCATACTCCAGGAAAGAAAAATGTCGTGGCCGATGCACTATCTAGGAGGCCTTATATTGCTGCAGTCTCAGTGGCCTCTCATGGAGATCTATCTGCTATGAGAGATTTGTATCATTTGGATGCTGATTTTTGCCATATATGGACTGATTTGATGGCTGGTCATTCACATGCCTCTTATGTTATCAACGAGGGTTATCTCATGAAGGATAATTGCCTATGTGTGGTGAAGGATTTGCGTCCAAAGGTTATGGACGAATGTCACGCTCCACCTTATGCTGGTCATAGAGGTATTATGCCTACTACTCGCATGATTCAGAGGTATTTCTTTTGGCCAAGCATGCGTAAAGACATTGAGGCTTATGTGCGTGCATGTATCACTTGCCAAAAGGTGAAATTTGACAGGCAAAAGCCTCCAGGTTTGCTTCAGCCATTGCCTATTCCCTCGCAACCTTGGGAAAGTATCACGATGGATTTTATTATGGATTTGCCTAGATCCCAGCATGGGAATGATGCTGTTTGGACTATTGTGGACAGGTTTAGCAAGCAAGCTCACTTCTTGCCCGTCAAGAAAACCATTAAAGCTGATCATATGGTAAAGCTTTTTCTTGCTAATATTTTCAAGCATCATGGTATGCCTAAATCCATTGTTGGGGATAGAGATCCCAGGACTACAAGCCTATTTTGGAGGGCTCTATTTGATAATATGGGTACTAAGCTTGAGTTTTCATCAGCTTATCATCCCCAAACGGATGGCCAAAGTGAAGCTGCGAATTCAGCTGTATTGGATTTGTTGAAATGTTATGTGGCAGATCAAAAGAGTGCATGGGAGAAGTATCTTCCACTTGTTGAGTTTGCCTACAACAATACAATCCATGCTTCCACAGGAAAGGCTCCGTTTGAGATTATTTATGGCAGAGTGGACTTGCCACCCATCCTTCGTACAAAGGATGAGATTTTTGCAGCTGATGAATATGTTCGTGACTTGGATGTTGCCTTTGGTCAGGTGCGGACAGCCATTGCAAGATCTCAGGATAAGCATAAAAAGGCTGCTGACAAGCATAGAAGGGACATGGAAGTCAAAGAAGGTGATTGGGTATTGCTGAAATTTGAGAAGGCTAGGCTTCGGAAGAGGCCAGGACGAGAAGGATCATATCTTAAGCTTTCTCCTCGCTATTATGGACCCTTCAAGGTGATTCACAAGATCAATGAAGTGTCCTACAGGCTTGCTTTACCTAGTCATTGGAAGATTCACAATGCTTTTCATGTGAGTCTATTTCGGAAATATGTGGGGCCAGATCCTGATGAGCCTGTCACAGAAGATCCGCCAGAAATTGAAGAGCTTGAGGAGATCCTCCAGCCAGAACAGATTGTTTTTCACAAGGAGAGAAAGCTACCTGCAGGAAAGCTTTCCAGGAGATACCTTGTGAAGTTTAAAAATTATTTGCCTATTGATGCCAAATGGGTAAATGAGGATTATTTTGCAGATTATCCACAATTGTTGCAGGCATATCTTGAGGCTTTTAAGTTGAGGTCAACTCTTTAGAAGCCCGGGGGGATGTCACCAATTGGCCGACCATTTGGTCCATTCCCACATTTTTGCGTCTCGTTCACTTGAGGCCAGGCCGGTGTCTCATGTGAAGAGGCCAGTATTTTGCTGACATGGACGGGAGCCAGACTGGTGCCACCCGTGTGTTAGCAGGATGGTGTCGTATGGACGGGAGCCAGATCAGTGCCACCCGTGTATGACCTGGACTGTGTTCGATCCATGGGACTGTCACGCCATGGAAGAGCCAGTATTCGTGCCGTGTTTTACCTATGGGACTGTCACACCTAGGGAAACTCGTGCCTGGAACTGTGTCTTACCTATGGGACTGTCACTCCATAGGAAGACCAGGTTTTTATGTTTTATGTCGTGCCAGTTTTGTGCCGACAGATTTTTTGTACATGTTCCATGAACGGGAGATATGTCCATGTTACTATTTGCACATGCACACATATTTTGCATGTTTGAAACTGTTTTCGCATGACATGTATTCGTGTGTTTGCCTGCCTGACGTGTTACTCACTGAGCGGGGACGCCTGCCAGTGAGTCGTGAAGTGTGCCCTGTATTCTGACGAGTTTCAGTGCATGTGAACAGGTGGTAAGTATATAGTACATGTTGTTTAATGTTATTAAATTCTAACCCTTTGCTTTATAAGGTTAGGGGTTCACACTCATTTAAAAGTGGGCACCCCCTTTGGGCACCCACTTTGGGGCCAAGGTGGGGAGCCCCACTTTAAGTGAGTGTGGGGGTGGGCAAGGGCACCTACCCAAACTCCCCCACCTTCATGCAAGCGTGGAGTTAAACTCCACATGAATTTTATTAATAACAAAGGGCTCTCTCTCAAACTATCGTATCTGGCCGCTGGCGTGAAAATCATCAACCGGCGACCATCTCTTCCTTTGGCGCATACTCTTCATGAAGGCGATTGCTTCAGAATCCTTGGTTGCTGGCTGCGCATACCCCTCTACAGGCAGCTGAACCCTGCTACAGGCTGGCTGCTTACTCCACGTAGTCATCTCCTACAGGCTGCTCCTACAGCAACCAGGCGGCTGAGTGCACCTCTACAGCCAGTCGCTTCCTCTCTGCACATGCTGCTGCAGGTGGCTGCGCCTACAACATTCCCCCTCCTACAGGTGGGCTGCGCAAGTTGCAGCCAGGCGTAGCACAGGCTGCGAATACCTTATAGGCTGCAGCCTCAGGCGCCTGTTTACAGCAGCCAGGCGTCCCTTTTTCTCGCAGGCGGCTGTGTGCACCTCTACAACTGATCGCTTCCCTTCTACACAGGCTGCGTTACATCCTCAGGAGGCTGCCTCCATATGGTGCTGCTCTTGTAGGCGCCTGTGTGCTCACATGCCGTGGCCTCTCCTTCCTTGCAAGTGGGTATTCCTCCTTTCACGGCAAGCGGCTGTGTCCTTTGTGGCGGTACATCATCTCCACGGGTATTCTACAAGGAGGACTTCGCATCACCTGAGTGGCTTCATCATTCCACAAGTCTTGGTCTTTTATCAACCAACTACAAGTAAGTGATTTTCAGATTTGAGTAAAGCATTTAATGTTTAAAATCTGGTAAAAGATTCGTCCCGCTCGGCCTACACCCGTTCGGTGCCGGGTTGTCCAAGCTATATGGGCGAACCTCGGTCCAAAGGTGCTGAGATCGGGAGAGCCAAGCGTTAGTACGAGAGCGCCTGTCTGTGCGTGGTCTCGGAACACCAGTGTGGTGCTCTCTGCGGAGTCCAGTGAAAGCACAGGACCGTAGCGATTGGACCACACCAGTGGTCGTACTGCTTCGAGTATTCATCATCGAAATCCGAGCCTACTTGTTTGGTATTGTTTTCATATGTACATGGACATTATCTGGTTCTCAGAACCCATGGAGCATTGTATTCATTAAATACTCCCAATAAATATATCATATATTGAGGGGGGGGTCGGCCCGTTCCGGCCCCAGTGCTGGTGTCCATTTTTCCATTTCTGCTCATTTAAATTCAAGTTGTTTTTAAGTTGTCCATTTCATATTTGTGGTTTTAAAGTTGTGCTATTAAGCGTGTGGGTGTCCAACGGAGTCTTTCCCACTTGACGGGATCGGTTTCAATCATGTTAATAAAACAGACACTCGAGCAGGCAGAGAGATCGTGAATGAAACACCCTTCCGAGATTGCGACCACATCCGTTCTGCTCTTCACCAGTCTGCCCAAGTCCTAGACAAGGAGAGACTTTGACAGCCGCTGGTTTGGAAACCCTTGATTACACTTCCTAGTTGCCACATGCTTGGAGCAAGGGACCAGCCCAGTCTCTTGGAGAATGGCTCACCCTCAGGCAGCTCCCGCCAGAGGCTCAGGTGAGGAGCCTAGCTGGGATCAGAGGGAGTGACAGACTCACCATCGACATCCACTCCTCCATCCCTCCCAAGTGCCTCGCACTAGTCCAGGACCCGCCTCCCCCTGAGTGGGTAAGGGTTTTTACCAAACTCATGATGATACCCCGATGGCAGTCCACGGTGCAGATGGAGGCACCCTCATGACACTCTCTATAGGGCCACATGGCAGATTGAGCCAATCCCCCCAGTCAACAGAGGACCTCAGCCTCTGCATTTTACAGAACGTGAGAGTGATCGGGTTTCATGACCACAGAAAGTATGTCAACCCACCTCCGGCCAACGTGGCCAGAGAAAGCTGTTGGAGATTATGGTTATTGGAGGGCCGGCCACTGATGCGTATACAGTGGGATCCTGGTGAGTGGCAGTGGCACGATCCCTTTGCCCCTGAGGACGCACCTGACATCCCTTCTTTGAGTACACAATCCGTCTGGGACGCAAGATTCAGATGCCAGAGGTTGATAGTACACCAGCGGTAGCAGCACACAGGCAGACACAAGGCATCCCCACGCATTTCCCCCGGGATTTTCAGAAGCGGCTCCGAGACAGCTTCCGGCTCTCTTTTCCTTTGGCAGATAGCACATAGGAGCTTGGCAGTGGAAACCTGGCTGGCAGTTTTGTTCCAGGTTTGGACACCCTCTGGCATTGCCTTTGGGATTGTCCCAAGGCACAGCACGTTTGGTTGCGGATCCTCCGCATTTTCACCGTGGACCAAACACTGGCCCTCACCATCCCTTAGGGGGTGGTAGCCTCGGCTTTGGAGACACCACTGGCCTTAGCATATGAGAAGACAGAACATAACCTCGCCCTTCCCCTCTCTCATCACAAGGCATCCCCACGCGTTTCCCCCGGGATTTTCGCAAGCGGCTCTGAGACAGCTTCTGGCCACAAAAGATTTCTCTTTTCCTTTAGCAGATAGCACATAGGAGCTTGGCAGTGGAAACCTGGCTGGCAGTTGGAGGTCGGCCGGCTCTCTGTTCTAGATTTGGACACCCTATGGCATTGCCTTTGGGATTGTCCCAAGGCGCAGCATGTTTGGTTGTGGATCCTCCACATTTTCATTACACCCCCCCCCCCCCCCCCCCCCCCCCCGTGCACCTTCATTGATGTTGATCAGTTTCTTGGACAAAGTTTTGTTCTTCTTGTGACCTTGTACCTTTGCCCCCAAGGAGGACTCCATGGCAGCAACTCCAGCAACCCCAACTGAGGTCGCCCCTCCTTGCCCGTCTTTTTCCAAAGCGGACCTCCAGCTCCTTGCATCGACAGCATTCACCTCCCTAGAGGCCTCCACCTTGGTTTGCAAGATTGTGGGAGCCATCGGCGTGCAGACAACTCAAGGATCTTTTGCAGGCTGGCCTCATCAGCGAGTTGGGAAAGATTACTAATATTCATCCTCTTGGGCATAGGATTGGGTCATGCAGCTGAGCCCCATCGCACTGCGAACAGCGCAGGCCTTCTTTGCGGGGTGGCTACACGGCTTCGACCTAGCATCGGAACCCCTGACAGGTGTGATGAAGTGGACAATCTCTACTCAAGACCCATCCCAATGAAGTCAGAAGATCCCTTAGACATCATGCAGAAAGAGGCTATACCAAGTCTATGTGTGGTAGCCCAACCCATTTCCACTTTCATCAAAGAGGAGCCACCCATGGTGCCAACCTCCCCCCAAGAGAGTAGTGCACCAACTCTCTTGGCACCGCCAAGTAATGTCAAGGCTCAAAAGGGATCTCCACATGTTTCCATGGGGCTATCCACATCAATAGGATGGACTAGCCAAGTAAAACCACTACTATGTGGTTGGACATCCACTAGCACCGGTGGAGGACATCCAATAGCGCCGGTCTCAAGCTTCCCAGTTACAGTTTGCTTTCATGGCCTCGAGAAGGAGTACCTTCCCTACTCCCAGTGATTATCGAGAGAGTGATGGAATCCCCCCACCGCGGCTTGGGTTCTAGCTCGGACAGCAGGGATTCCCTCCCTTCGCATCCACATTGCCTCGCCAGAGTCTACTCTTCATTTCTCTTCTGTGCCGTATCTTATCTTTTAATTAAGGAAGCTTCAATAACAACATAATTGTAATGTTCACTTGTTTGTATGTCTATAGCTTAAAGCAGTGGACCACCCCCGACACAAGATGAATATGATTTTGTATTACAATGGGGTTAAGAAGCTCTATTTGAAAGGGTGCAAGATGAAGGATATATTGTTCTCTCTCAATGTTGCATGGTAGAATGACCCCTCGGCCATTCTTGCAAGCAGAATGTACTTAAAAATGACCCTACCATGATTAAATCTACATCATCTTTGCTGAATCATTGGTCATAGGGCCAAGCTACCATCAACAAAGCAACACCATCTTTGATGGTAGATTGGCCCTAGGGCCAAGATACCATCAAATTTGATGTAGATTTGTTGATTGTCCTCCGAGGAGATCCTATCATGCAAAGAGTTGAGTACTTTGGCCTCCTTGAACAATGCTTCATTGCCTCAAACGTAGCATCTTGCTAGAGCATGCCCTTGCTCTGTCAATCACACGAGCGCCATCAACAGTCCCTCCCCCTGGTCCCAGCATAGCTCCTCATCAGGGAGGGGGGGGGGCATTTACAGGAGCCAAAGCACGAAGCCCCATCCCCATAGGATCCAGGGGTAAGTCTTCAATCCGAGGCGGAACCAACGCCAAGCCACCACGGCAGAGCGGCACTCTCAGGTGCACCAACCACCTGTCCTAAGCATGCCCATCGTACATCGTTCACGCTGTCTAAAACCGGTCTATGGACACATAAAGCGGTAATTCATTCACAAATAACCTGGACTTACTCAGACACACAATCACAGAATCCTCGCTCCCTCGCTCAACATCACATTGGCCCCGAAGTCCGGCGTCCCTTGCGGTATTTCTTTATTGTTAAAAAGTTGGAAAATACAAAGCTCGAGTGCAACAGAGCACTCTTCTTGCACCAGCTAAGTTTTACAAATTTTGGGAGAAATTTGCCAACATAACTGCACTAAAACTGTTCCATAACATCTCGGAATGAGTCCCAACTGACAGGCTCACTTCCATAGGCATCAGACTACCCAATGGAGTCCAAAACATCACAATTCAGCTTGCTGTAATTTTCTCCACAAACCTGTTTTCAGCTCTGTTTTCAGCCCAAATTAACCCTTGTACTGTCCTAGAGGACTTTAGTAAAGTCCTACTGCATTCTAGTACCAACCGGGCAACATAACAGCCCAAAAACAACACCTTAACAGTGCTGAAACAGCGTTGTATTGAAGAGGTTATTACCCTCTTCCGTCCCTGCTTTGGTGTAGGAACTAACTACACCGGTTCCTGTTCAAGGAGGCAACTAGCCTTTGCATATAAGCATGAAATTCACACAACTGTACCTGATTTTATCTGATGAGAGCATTACCATAGTCTGCAAGAGAAAGAGAGAGAGAGAGAGGCTGTGGGGAGCAAGCTCAACCCTCAATACATGAGTTGCAGGGCAAGGGAGTGCACCACAATAGCTCTTAACCTGCAACAATCCACCATAATGGCTGCAAATGAGCCTCATTCAGCCCAAAATCCCACGCTTCCCTCTTCCCAGTGTGGAAAATGCACATAAATTTGACACTTGGCACATTTTTAAGCCTTTTCCACATGCAATCTTCCAAGCTAAAAATCTCCTCACTGGTTCTCACAACAGTCCTTTGCCAGCTTTTGGCCCCCTTGACATTCTGCACAAACTGACGTGAACACTTTTTCAATTCCGACACTGCCCAAAATAGCAGTTCCCTAGATTTTAGGGATGATGTCATATGCATTCCTTCTGGTCTCCTAACCATCTTTGACCACTATGGTCACTTCAGAATTTGCTTAGAATTCAAGATACACTCACATTTCGGTGGCGGCCACTTACTAGTGTAAACCGGCCTATGCCCTCATTCAACAAGTCATTCATAGTTCAGCTTCAAAAAGCATATTAAATCACTGCAGGTTCTAACAGGAAGGCTTCCTTGTAAAGTTGCATGAACTGAGGTGAATCAGCCAGTTCAACCTCATCCATCCATTTAGCATCCATTGGTGAATAATTTCTGAATTTCACCAAGTATCCTCTTGCAACTTGTCCTTTCACTTTTCTGTCTTTATGGGCCAAAATCTGCTCAGGAACCAAAATTTCATCCAATTCCTCCACTTCAAGCTGTTCCTCTGGCACCATATCTTCTGGCACATTGCCAATAAAAGACCTCAACAGGCTCACATGAAATGCATTATGTATCTTCCAAGTTTCTGGCAATTTCAGCCTGTACCTGTGCCTGGGTAACATGTTGCACTGGATCAGCTAGTATCACAGGTGCCTGCTCAACATGCAATTGGCTCCGTCCGAGCAGAGGCTGACACCTGGGCACCTGTCACCTCTATACGCTGTCTGCGAGTAGAAGAGCAACTCTCTTCAGCAGGGAGCTTGCCTTTCCCTTTGTCTGTCATACTGTCAACTGAAAGTTTAAAAGAACCTGTATCCAAAGAAAGAGACCGTACTCTTTCTCACCTGTAATCAGTTGTACCTCACTATGTGTGTCTCCTGTTCACCCAATCCAATCCATGTCCGGGCTCTTGCAGAAAAGAGAACCCTATCCCGGCAATGGAACCATAAAACCGGTCTATGGACACATAAAGCGGTAATTCATTCATAAATAACCTGGACTTACTCAGACACACAATCACAGAAGCCTCGCTCCCTCGCTCAACATCACATTGGCCCCGAAGTCCGGCGCCCCTTGCGGTATTTCTTTATTGTTAAAAAGTTGGAAAATACAAAGCTCGAGTGCAACAAAGCACTCTTCTTGCACCAGCTAAGTTTTACAAATTCTGGGAGAAATTTGCCAACATAACTGCACTAAAACTGTTCCATAACATCTCAGAATGAGTCCCAACTGACAGGCTCACTTCCTAGGCATCAGACTATCCAATGGAGTCCAAAACATCACAATTCAGCTTGCTGTAATTTTCTGCACAGACCTGTTTTCAGCTCTGTTTTCAGCCCAAATTAACCCTTGTACTGTCCTGGAGGACTTTAGCAAAGTCCTACTGCATTCTGGCATCAACCGGGCAAGATAACAACCCAAAAACAGCACCTAAACAGTGCTGAAACAGCGTTCTATTGAAGAGGTTATTACCCTCTTCCGTCCCTGCTTTGGTGTAGGAACTAACTACACCAGTTCCTGTTCAAGGAGGCAACTAGCCTTTGCATATAAGCATGAAATTCACACAACTGTACCTGATTTTATCTGATGAGAGCATTACCATAGTCTGCAAGAGAAAGAGAGAGAGAGAGAGGCTGTGGGGAGCAAGCTCAACCCTCAATACATGAGTTGCAGGGCAAGGGAGTGCACCACAATAGCTCTTAACTTGCAACAATCCACCATAATGGCTGCAAATGAGCCTCATTCAGCCCAAAATCCCACGCTTCCCTCTTCCCAGTGTGGAAAATGCACATAAATTTGACACTTGGCACATTTTTAAGCCTTTTCCACATGCAATCTTCCAAGCTAAAAATCTCCTCACTGGTTCGCATTCTCACAACAATCCTTTGCCAGCTTTTGGTCCCCTTGACATTCTGCACAAACTGACACGAACACTTTTTCAATTCCGACACTGCCCAAAATAGCAGTTCCCTAGATTTTAGGGATGATGTCATCTGCATTCCTTCTGGTCTCCTGACCATCTTTGACCACTATGGTCACTTCAGAATTTGCTTAGAATTCAAGATACATTCACATTTCGGTGGCGGCCACTTACTAGTGTAAACCGGCTTATGCCCTCATTCAGTGGCCATATCCTGGACACTGTCATTCATCTTTCAGTGCAGTTCTCAAGCTTAGCCAACCACTAGTCCAAAGTCCCACTGGCTGACCCATTCTGACATTGCAATGGCCCAAGCCCTGCCAAGAGATCCCGGGGAAAAACAACAGCAACCAAAGAGAAAGAAAAGAAAAATATATATTTATAAAGAAATGTAAATAAAGAAAACAAGTGCAAAAAGTTTCACCTCCTGGTGACACTGTCACCATCTCCTATTTTTACAGTTGGACATGTACATGGGACTCATGGGTGATACTCATGACGGGTCTATGGCATGGGTTTACTCAAGACGGGCACCGTCCGTGAGTACCCAAGATTTGCATGGATGGTGTCCATGACATTCTGGTCTTCGCGTTGTGCACGGTGAAAGACTTTAAGAAAGAAGAAAATGTTGCGTTGCTTAGTCCTACTCAAGCTAAGAGAGCATTGAGAAAGAGGGAGAAAACTTTTCTAGTTTTTGTGAACAAGCTCACAACTCATAAGCAATGTCCCAATGATCCTTCTTTACGACTCTTTTCTTTCTTAGTTCTTAGATTGCTTTCTTGATGACCTACCCCTGGTTTACCTAGTTCTAGACATGAAGACCACAGGATTAATATACTTGGTGTACAAATAAGAAGGAAGATGGGAAATTTTTCCAACAACATTTTGCATAGCCATGTGTGAGTTGGCTTTTGTTTTTTTTGTGTGACATGTTTTGACTACTTGGACAATGCCAACTATTTTAACTCTGAATGTTCATGGGGTCCGAGGACACCTAGGAACCCTATGGACGTGTGCGTGCATATTCTGTTTGGGCCTAAAGCAATGTTATTTTGTAGGTAACGAGTGTGCACAATTCTTTTTATTCAATTTTACTAATATTTATGAGGAAAGGTGTTGAACATGCGTGGAGCATGCTTGCCACTTCCGGTCAACTACTTCACCACGTCCGGTCAACTACTTCTCCACCCCTCTATGAGCTGGTCGACTCCATATCCTCTATGAGCTGGTCGACTTCATATAGAGGTCCCCATGAGCTGGTTGACTGCATCTGCTAGCCTCCAGGACCACAGCACCATTTTCTACAAAACAATGACTAACTGTTATTGGGCTGATTTGTGGCCCACGCCACTCTCTTTCTATCTTCTCACTCCTAAACACAGAGTCCCATGGCTGTAAACAGGGATTTCGGGCAGTTTTACGTGATGGAAATTGTTAGCAACAAGTTTTCTAGTGAATCGGTGAATTTGGAGCAAAGTACAAGCTTGGTCTCGAACCTGACGCATGGCTGGTCATGCAGAAAACCAGCATGGATAGCACTATGTGAGTGTTGCACCGCATGTGTGTTCATGTGTAAGAGTGTTGTGAAAGGCTCTTATTGACCAAGCATAGCCTAGGGGCTACGGAATCTCCTGGTGGGAGTGTTCCTTGGCCTATGGCGGGATGCTACAGATTGGGGCGGTGTTCCTATTTTGAAGAGAGGTGCTCTAAGAAACTCTTTTGTTTGATTTGTTTATTCATGTTTACTGAAACTTTTTCAATGAGACCCGTCGATGTGATTCTCGGCTTTTGCATCATCTTGTACAAGAACACTCTTTTGATAATACAATTTTAGGCCGGGGTGGGGGGGGGGGGTGCATCTTCAACTCCTCGTGCTGTGTATTGTACACAATTCTCTCTTGATGCAATCTTGATACTTATGTTATAAAATGTTATATCAGACAGGAATGTATAATGCCATGATGTATGCAATTGTGATTGTGTTGGATTTGCAAAATTTCTGAGTTTATGCGTTCTTCCAAACTGTGACATTGGTATCAGAGCAAAGGTTTCTGTCCTCTTGGAGAAACAAGAGGTTGTGGGCACTCAGAAAACTGATTTTCAGCCAACACAATTGCTATGGCAAGTGATTCAAAAGAGCATGTTTCACTTACTCCTGACCATGAGAGGCAATAAGAGCAGCAAGCAAATCAAGCTTCGGATATTATGTCATAGTTGGAAACTGTGAAGCGTCAAGTACAGCGCTGTGGTCCTGAAAGGCTAGCAGACAGGTGCAACAAGTGCTATTGGATTTTGGTACTTTTGTTTTCTTGATTGTAAGTATTAAAGTAAATCTGTAAATAAGTTTGAAGGAAAAAATTTGAAATTTCAAATTTGGGTCCCCAACTTGTAGGGGAAAATTGCACTTTTGCTCTCCAATTGAAGGCCCAAATTTGAAATTCCACATTTTGGCAGGCTCATATTTGGGCCCCCAAATTAGAGGGGGAAATCACACTTTCCCTCTCCAATTGAAGGCCCAAATCTAAAATTTCACATTTAGGCTCCTAAATTGGAGGAAAAAATTGCACCGTTCCTCTCCAATTGAAGGTCCAAAAGTGAAATTTCACATTTGGGCTCCTAGCCTTCAGATTTTATGTATATAATCGTTTCGGCCTATCGTTTCTTTGTCCAACTGCTAGTGTTGAAACGTTTCATTCCAAATAAATCATTTCAACAACGTTTTGTTTTAGCAGTGAAATGTTTCGTGGTGACCTTGCGTATGAAAGTAAGTGGACGGGATGTATCAAATTTTCCATTGTAATTCTCAAACTTTACATCATCATCCTATGTGTTCAACGAGGACGACTCCATTCCCTCTTACTGCATAGATAAGAATCACTTCTTGAATGCATGGAATCTTTGGTTATACTCGGATGAGAAGTAGGGCGTGGAGTACGGCTAGACAACTTGTCTCTTATGTGAATAGGCTTGTAAGGTTTCTTCACATCTTTCATGCCTTCCAAAACGAATCGGTTTCTTAAAACCGAGATTGCCTTCAACATGCTTTACCAAAATGCCCATGTGTATACAAATATGCATCTGTCAACTCCTTAGGCTCTTCTTAATCCCCATAGAGTGAGCTATAGCTTCAAAACCAATCTCCTCATCTATAGCCTCTTTACGAGCAGCCATAATCTGTTGCACCTGTGGGTCTTTTTTTCAAGGCTCAAAATTTAGTACCAAAATCTAGCAAATAACCAAACAAAGTTTAAAACTACGACGCATTGTTAATTGTATCCATGGACAATTCTAAGTGAGCCAACCTTAACATGTATCCATCATCACTTTGCATAAAACATAAAGCTGGACAAAACATCCACAAATACTGAAAATGGAGCTTGCACGTGTGACACCGCATAGAAGCCGAAATGGGCCGACCCCCCCCCCCCTTGGAGTATTTTATTACCCAAGGAGAATAATATCATGTACAAGTTTTGAGGGCCTTACTCTCCCCACGGAAGATGCCGGATTATCCGTATACAAATGCCATAACAGAGCCCAACACGAGGCTACCAAGCCGGAATACACGCTGTAGAAATGGGGAACCAACAATATAATCCATATACCTCCGTGTGGGTACTGATTCTTTCCCAAAAACCATGGGTCTTCATGCAATAGAGCTGGTACAGCAAGTACAACTCTCCATTCAACCGGTACAACATGTACAGTGGCTGGTACAGCCGATACGGTGGCTAGTACAGCAAGTACAAATACTGGTACAGCATGTACAATGACTAGTACAGGGGATACAGTAAATACAGAAGCTAGTACAGTCGGTACAATGGGTGGATCAACAAGTACAAGTACAGGGACTGGTACAGTAGGTACAAAGGCTGGTACAACAAGTACAATGGCTAGAAATCATAATAAATGATAAATACCCTTGCCTTTAGTATTTCTTCGCGATGGAAGCGTCCAAAACAGTCCCCAACAGCCGGTATTCTTCATGGGCAGCCTTCAAGAGAGAGAGAAAGAGAGTAGCCATCATTAGGGCAGCCTGTAACGGTGGTAGAGGCTAGTGTGCAGCAAGAGAGCCTCCATTAATGAAGAGAGAGGGCTCCAATTTATAGATTTGGGTCTCCCATGAGCTAAAATGGCAAGAGAAGGCTACAATGACAAGTGGAGAGCCACACAATAGCTGAAGTGACAAGTGTGAGGCCACTTGTCTCACTTTGATCCACTTTATGACAAGTGTCAGGCCACTTGTCTCACTTTGGTCCACTTTCTTGCCACATGTTCCAATCTAAGAGATGGGTCCTTCCATAATCTTTACCTCTAAAAATATCCCAAACTGGTAGACATTCTGTCTCATAGGCACTTTGCCAACTCTTAGTATCTGCTCAATTCCAGATATAATGACGCGAACAAAATTTCCATCGGAGTCGGGCCAAAAATAGCAACTCTCCTAAATTTTAGGAGTGTGGTCCTTTGTATTCTAGGATAATCCCCCATTCCCAAAGCTTGTACTTTTCAAATATTTAGACATCATGGAGTCCACCAGACCCCTTTCATACTGGGAAATGTCCAGGCTGGTGACAGTGCCTCATAATTGGTTTAGCCGCAAGCACAACTTTCAATAATATTCAATATTGAACGTTTTTATTTCTTCCTTCTCGACTTTTCAACTGCCCTGAAACGCTGGACGAAACGTCCACGATTAAAATGTTTCAATAGCGAAACACGTTTCACGTTTCAGCAGCAACGAAAAACGTTTCGTGGTGACCATGTAATCATACGTCAATTTGAAATTGCTTTTGTGAATGAGGATTTCTCTGAGAAGTCCAAGTTGAGGCATGTGGGAATGCATCTTACAGATACGGCCAGTTATTACTGATGGATGGTCAAGATTCTCGATCATTCGACTACCGTGACTTGGGTTGAGTTTAAAGAGCAATTTTCTGCTCAATTCATGCCTCCTAATTTTATTGAAGAGGGGCAGAAAGAGTGGGATTGGATCTCACAAGATGAAGGGGAATCGGTTTCTACTTACACCGCAAAGTATAGGAAGGTTTTATTGAAGGTTACCCCTTTCATGAAGCTTACGAATGCTGAGAAGAAGCGTAAGTATGAGTCAGTGTCATGTGCACAGTGTGTATCTACCATGTGCTACATGCACGCAAGACTACTTTCGAGGCTTGGGGAAGCTTGGAACTAGGCAGGCTGATTGACGAGCTGAGTTAGGGATATACTAACGGACGGGCACCCAAGTATGGACGGGCGGGCGCCCAAGTGTGGACGCCCGATGACCGGCCAAGAGCCTATAAAAGGGTGGCCAAGGTTAGTTATTGCAACATAGAGAGTCTCGCGAGTTTGTGAGAGCTCTTTGGTCTTGGAGCGTGGATCTAGTGCAGACGTGCACCTGCTTTATGCAGTCGAGGCCCGCGAGGGCAGCTTCGTGGCGGTATGGGACGTCGCGAGGAGGAGATTGGTCGGTACGTCATCCTAGTTAGCTCAGCTCGTGGCTCGGTGGGGACAGCCAAGACTGTGGGCTTGCCCACGGCTGTCATGGTTGGGAGGTGAGTCAGGCCTGCACCCCCTTGTCGTTTGTTTGTTCGTTTGTTTGCAGGTTTCGAGTCCGAACCAAGATCGATCACGAGGAGATCCATGGGGATTTGACAGTGGTATCAGAGCATACCTCGTGAACGAGCAAGTCGGTAGGTAGAGAAGAAGAGGTCGAAGAAAGGTATGTGTTAAAAGCTTGCTGTTTTTTCTGTGCATACTGCAGATTTCAGAATAGTATGTGTTTTTCTTCATCAAAGACACCCATGTTGATGGGGGGATGGTAGTTAACTAGGGTTGATTGCTTTGCAAAGAAGAGGCTTGAATCGGTTGTGCAGTCGCATGAACTGCAGGGAGAGAAACAGGAAAAAAAAAAAGCAAGTTTGTTTTTCGTTGTTTTTTGGCGCAAGAGAGAGTGAGCGAGAGAACTGCTGGATTGGCGTGTTGCTAGTAGGTGTGCATGCTGGTCGAATGGACCATTCATCAATAGGATTTACCTTTTTAGGAATATTTTGTCGTATGTCGTGACACCCCATTGTGAGCCCCAGTCCAGGACATGTCAAGCACAAGCTACGTAGGTCAATCTCCACAGCCATAGAGAGTCTGCATGTGTCAGTCCTCTTAACCCCCTTAGAGAATTTATCAAATAGTGCATGTAGTATCAGCCTTAGTATTAGGTATGCATCAGTAAAGCATCTTATTGCCTATGGGCTAGCCAATGGGCCAGCCCATGGCCTTAAGAGCCTGTCCAAGGGCTGTTCATTGCCCTAGACAGCATAAAAGGCCAGCCAACAGCATTAGGGGGTATGCTCCACTCGGCCAGCATGGTTGTGCTCAGCATGAAGTTGGGTTGCAGTGATGTAGTCGGGCAGCATAAAAAAACAGCACTTTATCATGTACAAGCATTTTATTTAGCATTTAATGCTAATAAATGTCCAAAAGCAACTGGCCGACAACCTTATGCTGGCCGACCAGCAGCTTGGAAGCATATAAATCCAAGCAATTCATTTCCCAATAATTCATTCAGGTATTCAGCAAATTCAGCATCAGATCCAAGCTGATTCTAGCATTCCCAAGTCTCCACAAAGGGCATCTTCAACATTCAGCCAGCATATGTGCCTCCCTCAAATTTACGGTTGCATAGTGGTCATTGAAGAGCCATTCAAAGGAGCTTGGATAGCATTTGGAACAGCTTGCGTTTGGTCTACATCGTCCTTGCGTCCGACAGTCCTCAGCCATCATTCATACTATAACTGTTTGGCCCTCCTAGCTCTATTTCACATGATGAAACCCATGCCCGGACACCAAACACTAGACAGGTGGAAGAAGACATGGGGACAAGGTCCATAAGGTTTGATTAAGAAAAAGCACCATTCTTGGTCAAAAAGCAAGAAAAAGCAAAAAGTCAAAAAGGATTGACCGTGAGCCAAGCATTGGTAAGAGGAGACTGAGCCGGACCAAAAAGCTAAAAGCCGCTTTTTCAAAAAGCAGCTCCAAGGTCAAAAAGCAAGGCCTTGAAGCTAGAAAAGCAAAACAAGAACTTTGACTAAAGTTAAGTAATATTTTACTATTAAAAAGACCAAATGCAATGTAAAAGGCAAAAGCATCACTTTTTGGCAAAAAGCAAGGTTCCCCAAGCATAAAAGAAGCATGAGCCTCTCTTGAGCATCAAGTTGAAGAAGAACCTCTTCATCGCGTTGCCATCTTCGTTGAAACGTGGAGATCATCTTCTCCATCATCTACTTGATCATGAACCAAATCATGGAGTTTTTCATCGCTGCCCACCGATTCACACACCCCAGCAACTACAGTGCCACGTCATCATCTAACCGTACGACTGTACGGATCCGTACAGCCATAAAAAATTGTATGGACTCGAAATTCAAAAACCCTAGATTTGCTCCAAAAACCCTAAAAAACTACTTTTTGGAGATTTTTATCGCTCAAAAACCATTAAATCAAGTTTTACATCAATTTTTCTTACCAAAAAAAGCTTTTCCATGGTTTTCTTCATCATCGACAAGGCTATAAGAGTTGTGGACATTACTCATGGAATGAGCGAGTGATTCTTGGATTCGGACTTTGACTTCAACTTGCATATGAACTTGGACTTGGATTTGGATTCATTGGATTTCGTATTAATCCGGTAAGAGATACTAATGGGTCATCCCCGTGGTATGCTCGGCATCAGAGATCTTGTGCCTCAACATCAACATCGACTTGGATATCCTACATCACCATATCTGTTTGTTTTGTATTCATTGATTGTATTGATCCTGATTTCCTTCTCTCTCCTCCCTCTCTCTCTATATCTTTATCTCTTGGACACATGATTGAATTGTCACGGCACGCTCCGCTGGGCTTACAGGTATCAGAGCAAGGTTTCTCTTGAAGAAACTTTCTTGGGGTGACAGAACCATGGCAAGAAGAGAGGGATACCAAGGGCCTGATGAAAAGAACAACTATGAGCCCGATCCAAGACTTCAGGATGGAAACCAGAGTCATCAGAAGAATACCATGACTTTCAGCACCTCAGACAAATTCTCCAAGATGAAGATTTCCTAGCTTAGAGAGCCAGGCAGGAAAAGGACCAAAGAAGGACTAAAATATTTGAAGATTTCATCAAGGATCGAGCCACCGAAGCTGAAGGAGTTGAAGCTACTAAAGCTTTATCTCAGAAAGATCTAGAGCGACCTGGTCTATTTCTCGTGAAAGAGATAGGGAGGCTACTCATAGGCCTGCTATCTCAGATGCCGCTTCTTAAGGACAGGTAAGGGAAATAAAGAACATATCGCTGTAAATTGTCCCGACAAGCCAACACAAGAAGCTAGAGAGATCGGAAAATCATCAGATTGACATCATGCCAAGAAGTTCATCAAGAGCATTACAGTGGATGTTATATATACCTAGATGAATCCAAGAACATGCCCAAATTCACCTTATAAGAAAGTGCAATTTATAGCATCCTAGTAGTCATCCACAAGACAATAAATCATCAACTCCATCATGCATAGTATGGACTAGATACTACGACATCCCCACGTACGTGTGAAACTGTCTGCTGATATGGTTGGGTGGCATGTGAACACGTGGTAAGTATTACCCAATCTAGGCTCAAATAGCCCTTAGGACTTAGCCAATATTTATAAGTGAGTGCGTTCCCACTACATTAAAGTTTGGACGTCCAAAAGTCACTTATAAATTATGACCACTTCCAAGTTCACACTCACTGAAGTCCCGAGACGGACAAAACTCAATGTCCAAGATCTGATCCTCCCCTTTTACTCATAAATGGACATCTCCCCATGCCCCTTCACCTGATTGGACCCCAATTCACTTACTTATTAAGAGAAAATTCGTGTTTTCTCTTCATGAAGATTTTTGGAGGCTGACAACTCTGTTTTTCCACCATTTCTCTCCATAGCCATGCCCAACTTGCTAAGGTGATTTTCAAGCTTCTTAGAGTGTTTCCGGATGCTAATCACTCTCCTACACACTCCCAACGACTGAAATTCAGCAAAATGGCTCTCTTTATTGCTGTAATTTCTGGTCTTTTTGCTGAAAACCCTAATTTCAGCTCTCCTTTCTCAAGTTGAACCATAGGGGAAGCTTTCCCAAGGTTCTCTTCATCCTCTTGAAGACTTTTGTCGCGAATAAAGATGACAAATCAAAGATCTCAACACTCCAAGGACTTCCATCGCGAAGACTTCCGCTGTCATCGACTCTACTTGCTATTCAACACTCCAAGGACTTCCATCGCAAAGACTTCCGTTGTCATCGACTCTACTTGCTTTTATGCTTAAATATGGGAGCAAGTAGCAAGAGGGAGGAACCGGATTACAAGATCACATACCCTGTGTAGTGTTCTCTTGTCCTACGTGCTCTCTTGCAGATTGTTGCTACCATGTGTTGGTGAAACAATAGAGAGCAGATGGTAGAGAACATGGGCACTTGAGAGGGTATTGTGGGTTGCAAGTCTACATCGACAACCACTTGTTTGCAATACTGTATTCATATGCATTGGTATGGAAATCTGGTCAGAAATGCCCATGACACTATGTACTTGATTCTCCCAAGATCAATATACTTTATTTGAGGGAGGGGTCGGCCGTTCCGGCTCATTGTGTGTCTCTTGTCAATTCAGCAATTTACTTCTTGTATTTTGAGCAAGTGTCCATCAAATCTTAGTGTATTTAAGTGTATTGATCAGCATTCTGTTCAACCAAGTTACAGGATTTGCATTAGAAAGCACTGTGCACATTGCATATCATTCATCCATTGCACATAGAACATTGCAGAAGCCTTGAAATAGCATCTGGTATTTTTAGGATATTTATTAGCATTTATTTAGAATTTTTTCCTATTTTATAGCATTTAAATATCATTATTTAACATGAACAAGTCGTGTAGCTCTAGGGAGCCAACCGACCAACCCATGAGTAGTATAAATAGCATTCATTTGCACCAATCTATCATCCATTCCCAAGCGATTAAACCATCAGCCTGTTGGAGCATTAGCGCTTGAGCATCTAGGAGCATATCATCAAAACGCAGCATATACAGCAGCCGGCCAGCATCACAGTTCCCTCAGCCTTGCATTTTCAGCATATCCAGCAGTCGGCCAGCAACAAAGCACCAACCCCCTTGCGTTTTCAGCCTTGAAGCAGTTTTCAGCATTGCATAGCATCCACCTTTGCTACAGCCCCTTGGGTAAAGGTAACACACATGCATACATTCATTTTCAGCATTCAGACATAGCTTAGAACAGTCCCAAACAGTCCATACCTCAGCCTCACATTTGCAGCCTTCCCTCATTCCATTGGGAAGAGTGCATAGACTCGAGATCGGTCATTATTGGTGCTTCTATAGCCATGTACAGTTTAGCCCGACTCTTGGTCCTCCGAGATCTTGCATTTGGCTTATCGTCAGTCCAAAGTCATTCTCTTCTTATAAGTAATAAAGCAAATACTACTCCGGTAACACGATAGGGGGCCCTTCAGTGGGTAATTCAAGACCCCATACGGTGTACAATTTCTCTTTCTCTCTCTCTCTAAATCTCTTAAAGTTTGAAGTCATAAAAGTGGATTGCTAAACTCGCGAAACTCACGATACAGAAGGTAGTGTGAGACTTGTGTGACAGGATCCTTAATTACGAATACTTCCGCTGCATGTTACATATTGTGTCAACTCTTATCTGCTCTCTCTCTCTCTCTCTCTCTCTCTCTCTCTCTCTCTCTCTAACTCTAAGTGGAATTGCACAGACTCACGAGTATAAAGAAGGCTTTGTTGCGCGTTACGATGATCAACCTCCTGCATGCTACAGATACATTGTGAAATTCTGGAATTACCCCATGCTAGATGCGAAATGGGTCGACGACGCATACTTTCACGAGTATACAAAGCTCCTGAAAACATACTTAGAAGCTTTGCAGTTGAGGACAACTCATGGTGGGGGGAATGTCACCATCTCCTATTTTTACGACTGGACATGTACATGGGACTCATGGGTGGTTCTCGTGAGGAGTCTGACATGTATGGTCTTACTCACGACTTACTCAAGACATGCAGTGCCTGTGAGTGCACAAGATTTGCACAAATCGTGTCCATGACATTTTGATCTTTGCGTTGTGCACAACGGAAGACTTACAAGTGTACGGATGAGAAGATCGGAAAATTTTCCAATAACATTTTGCATAGACATGTGTGTACTTTTATTTGTGTGTGACTACTTGAACAATGCTTGCTATTTTGACTGTGAATGTTCATAGGGCCCTAGGACGCCTATGGGCACTTGTGTGCATACTCTATTTGGGCCTAAAGCAATGTTTTGCTAGGTTTTGCAGGTGGTAACTCTGTACAATTCTTTTTATTCAATTTTACTAAGGCTTATGGGCGCAGGATTCACACACACTAAAGTTGGGGGAACAAGTTATAAAATTATTAACTCACTTCACACAAGGTTGGACCATATTTTAATATTTTACGGTTAGGCCGGACACAAGGAGGGCACCCCTTTTATCAGCTCCTCTAGTAGCTATTTTCAGGGGAGAACTCCTCTTTTGGCAAAAACCCTAGAAGAACTACATGTGGAAAGTGTGTTGGCCACTCCAAGGCTAGGACGGGTGTTGAATATGCGTGGAGCAAGCTTGCGAGGGCTGGTCGACTCCTTCTCCGCCCTTCTATGAGCTGATAGACTTCATATACAGGTCCCCATGTGCTGGTCGACTGCTTCTGCTAGCTCTCGAGGCAAAAGCGATTGCTTTCTGAGGGATTTTCTACAAAACGATGACTATCTAACTGTTATGGATCTGATTTGCCGACCACAACACTCTCTTTCTATCTTCTCATTGCTAAACACAAAGTCCCATGGCAGTAAAGAGGGATTTAGGACAGTTTTACGCGATGGAAATTGTCAAAAACAGGTTTTCTACCAACTACAATGAATTTGGAGTAAAGTACAAGCTTGGTCTGGAACTTGACCCATGGCTGGTCATGCAGAAAACCAGCATGGACAGCACTTCGTGAGTGTCATACCGCATGTGTGTTCATGTGAAAGCCTCTTACTAAGGGCGGTGCCTAGTGGCTATGGAATCTCCTGGTGGGAGTGTTCCTTGGCCTGGCTATGGCAGGATGCCACAAATTGGGGCAGTGCTCCTATTTTGAAGAGCGGTGCTCTGAGAAACTCTTTTGTTTGATTTGTTTATTCATGTTTACTAGAAGTTTTGGTGAGCCCAGTTGATGTGATTCTGTAACTATTTGGCCCTCCGAGCTCTTTCCACATGATGGAACGCATGCCCAGACACATGAACTCATGCCTAGACACATGGGCAGGTTGATGAACACATGGCAACAGGGTTCATAAAGCTGGCACTAGAAAAAGCACCAATCTTGATCAAAAAGAATGAAAAAGCAAAAAGTCAAACAATGTTGACCACGAGCTCATGGCACCATTGGAAGGAGGTCACTAAGCTGGATCAAAAAGCTAAAAGCCGTTTTTCCAAAAAGCAACTCCAAGGCCAGAAAGCAAGGCCTTGAAGCTACAAAAGCATAAATCAAGAACTTTGGCTATATTTGACTATTATTAAAATATTAAAAAGGGAAAAGATAAAAGCAAGGCAAAAGGCAAAGCAAAAGCAAACCATGGCAAAGAGCAGGGACCCCCCCTTCAAGTATAAAAGAAGCTTGCACCCTCTTGAGGAGATCACAAAACTCGGTGCAGATTCATCTCGTGGAGAGAAAGAGCAATTTAGTGGAAAAGCCTCATCATCATCATCTTCCTCTCCACCACCTTGTGGCGTCGCCGCCCAGCCCAACTCCACACAAAAGCGCCTTGCAGCGCCTACTCCACCCTGCGCCACCTGTGAGCCTTGCCCTGCCTAGCAACTGCCACCACTGGTGTTAGCATCGTTGCCGCCTATTCTTCCCTAAGCAGCTCAGCCCGCCTCTTCCTCTGAAATCCCCAGCCAAAGGGGGTTACCAGTCAGGTGCCACATACATCCCACACTTCGGTGATCGCTTTCTCAAGATTCTTATCCACATTGGGTATTGAGGTTCCCTTGGATATCTGTGAGGTTCAAGATTTGATTCAAACTTTGGATCTCGGATTTGGATTTGATTTGAACTTGGACTAGAACCTGGACTTGGAACTTGGATTTGGACTTGGATTGACTTCAAGGTCAACAGTCTATTTCTCATGAGACAACAACCATGAAATCGGTAGAATGCTGAGATTTTTAGCAATTTAGACGGTTTCTCCAAGATGAAGAATTCCTAGCTTGGAGGCCAAGAAGGAACAGGACCAAATAAGGGCTCGAATGTTTGAAGATTTCATCAACGATCATGCCACCAAAGCCGACAGAGTTGAAGCTGCTAAAGCCTATCTTCCAACCAAAGGAATCACCATTGCAGAAGGATCCAGAGCTACCCGGTCTATTTCTCGTGGAGGAAACAAGGAGGCTATCCCTAGGCCCGCTCCCTCAAATGCAACTTCTTCAAGGCATATAAAGTAAAGGAAGGCAAAGGAGCCTTCATCAACTAGCAAGATGGACTTCAAACTAGGAGAGAAGAGCGTCAAGTTTGATGCTTTTCATGGAAAGTGGAATACCCAAGAAAGCTTTATCCTTTATCAAGCAATTTGATGGTGCTTTTGGAGGTGACCACTACACCGAAAACTTAAAGCTTCGCATGGTTCGTATGATGCAGCCTTGAATTGGTGGCTAAAAGTAGTACAAGAAGGGACCGAGCCGAAGACGTGGACCGACTTCAAGATTTTGTTCAACAAGAAGTTTCTACCCACAAACTTTGAAGCTGATGTGCAGAAGGAATGGGATGAGGTAAAGCAGAAAGTTGGTGAGAATGTGGCATCATACCTTAACAACTTTTCAGCAATTTCTTTGAAGTTTACTTCTTATACCCCCATTCCATCACTAATGGCAATGCATAAGTTTGTCAATGGATTGCAACCTAAGCTTATGCAAGCAGTTTACATGGCGGGACCAAAAACATTGGAAGAAGCTCAAGACAAAGCTTTGCAAGCCGAGGCCTTGTGCATGCCTTGGATGGATGACAAGACAAAGAACGACAATCGGGATCCACCTCAAAGGAAGAAGTTTAAAGACCGATCCCCATCAAGAGCCGAGTCTCCCGAGACGAAATATGGAAGTGGGGACAAACCCCCAATCTTTCGAAGAAGATTGTCCCTCGAGCAGTGTGAAGAATATGTCAAAGAAAGTGTTTTCAATGTGGAAAGAAGGGACACTTGGCTGCAAATTGTCCTGACAAGCTAAAGCAAGAAGCCAGATAGATTGAAAGATCAACAGATTGACAGTCTGCCAAGAAGTTTGTCAAGAAGAGATAACATTGGAGCAGTCTTGTACCATGAGGGCCATATTGTGTGGCCTATGAAAGTCTTAGATGAGGGTTTCTACAATCGTATTGGAACAGATTTTAGAATGGAAATTTTGTGACTTTTCTTTTTGTCATCAAGAAAGATTCTTTTATGAAGTAAACCCGTTTATGTGTAACAAAGGACTTGAAGACCAAAATTGTCTAAAACTCAAGCTTGGGAGAAGCTACTACAATGGCCTAGTAGAAAGAACAATGGCCTAGTAGAAAGAACATTAACTTTTATGTTCAAGAATGTTTCGTTTTGTCAGGTAGACAAGTTTGATCGACAAAAGCTAGCAGGATTATTGCACCCATTGAATGATCTATGGGAAGAAGAGTATTGCTATGGATTTTATCTTTGGATTGCCAAAGTCAAGGAATGATGGTATATGGACCTTTTTCAAGATACCAAGAAAATCAACGATGTATGTTATCGGTTGGACCTTCCAGAGCATTGAAGGATACATAATGCCTTCCTTGATAGTTTATTGGAGCCATGTACAAGTTACCCCCACAGGAGCTTGTTTTCAAGGATCCACCAGGGGTGGAAGAGCGAGAACAGATTGAGTTTCATTCTGTGAGAAAAAGAGGAAAGTCAAGGGGGGTCAGAAAGTTCCTCTTGGAATTTGAGAATTATTCCCTATTGGATGCGAAATGGATGCTAGAGAAGTACTTCAAGGACTATCTAGATATACTACGAGCTTATGAGAAAATACGGATATGGACGTCTTGCGATCAAGACAGATTCAAGAGGGAGGGATTGTACCTCTAGCCCTCTTCATTGTATATACATATTGGACTGGAATTGATCATTATTATGCTTATAATGGTTACTTGGACATGCTCTCATTGGGTGGCAACGATGCTCGATAGCCCAAGGAGCAAGATTTGTATATGAGAGGCAACAATGCCAGATGACCCATTGACGGCAACGATGCTAGAATGAGATTTGTATATGGGAGGCAACTATGCCAGATGACCCATTGACGACAACAATGCCAGATACCTTGGACTTCGCAGTTGAGCGGTCATTGCAACCAGATGGCCCAGATGACTATATTGGACTTCGTAGTCAGGCGGTCATTGCGACCAGACGGCCCAAATGACTGTATTGGACTTCGCAGTCGAGCGGTCATTGTGACCAGATGGCCCAAATGACTATATTGGACTTCGCAATCAAGTAGTCATTGTGACCAGATGGCCCAAATGACTATATTGGACTTCGCAATCAAGTAGTCATTGCGACCAGATGGCCCAGATAACTATATTGGACTTCACAATTGAGCAATCATTGTGACCAGATGGCCCAAATGACTGTATTGGATTTTATAGTCGGGCAGTCAATGCGACCAGATGACCCAAAAGATTATTGATGAATTCTCGGGCAGTCCTAGTGACCAGATGGCCTTGAGCAATAGTCTGAGCAGTTTCCCTCCGGAGCCAGTTAGCTCAGCATGGTTTTCGATGAAACCAGACATGACAATCCATGAACACGAGGATCATTACTTGTGCATTGCATACTAATGTATGTCCGCTCGGATCCAGAGCCAGTACCTAGAATACCCAGTAGACGCGAATGATGCATACTTGTTTGTTGACTAGCTTGTGTCTAGTTTTTGCAAAAGGATTTATTATATCTAACACATGTGAAAGACTATGAAGATGTACCATCAAGAACAAGTCATCGGTCGAGGAAAAGGCATAGAGATGTTGCTAGATGACCAAAAGGCACCACATATCTGAGGAAAGACCAGATGCACAAGATCACCAGATGGGGCTAGTACCAAGAACATATAAATGTACTTGGAAAAAAAATATGGATATGCTTGGAACATTTGTACTCCACAGCTGAGGAAAACTGTGATATAAGAGGGAAGGAATGTAACTATTTGGCCCTTTGAGCTCTTTTCACATCATGGAACTCATGCCCGGACACATGGGCAGGTTGATGGACACATGGGAGCAGGGTTCATAAAGCTGGCATTGGAAAAAGCACCAATCTTGGTCAAAAAGCAAGAAAAAGTAAAAAGTCAAACTATGTTGACCACGAGCTCAAGCACCATTGGAAAGAGGACACTGAGCTGGATCAAAAAGCTAAAAGCCACTTTTCCAAAAAGCAACTCCAAGGCCAAAAAGCAAGGCCCTGAAGCTACAAAAGCATAAATCAAGAACTGTGGCTATATTTGACTATTACTAAAATATTAAAAAGGGAAACGACAAAAGCAAGGTAAAAAGCAAAGCAAAAGCAAAGCATGGCAAAAAGCAGGGACCCCCCTTCAATTATAAAAGAAGGTTGCACCCTCTTGAGGAGATATAACAAAAATTGGTGGAGATTCATCTCGTGAAGAGAAAGAGCAATTTAATGGAAAAGCCTCATCATCATCTTCCTCTCCGTCACCTTGCGCCGCCGGCTGCCCGCTGCCTCCGTGCGCCACTACCACCACCCAGCTCCTCCCAAAAGCCGCCTTGCAGCACCTGCTCTGCCTTGCGCCACCTGTAAGCCCTACCTTACCCAACAACCGCCACCGCTAGTGTTAGGGCCGTTGCCACCTGTTCTTCAATCCGCCCGCGGTATAGCACTCCCACCGCCCTAAGCAACTCAGCCAGCCTCTTCCTCCAAAATCCCTAGCTGAAGGGGATTACGAGTCAAGTGCCACATACATCCGACGCTTCGGTGATCGCTTTCTTGAGATTCTTTTCCAGATTGGGTATTGAGGTTCCTTTGGATATCTATGAGGTTGAGGATTTGATTCAAACTTTGGATCTTGGATTTGGATTTGATTTGAACTTGGACTAGAACCTCAACTTGGAACTTGGATTTGGACTTGGACTTGGACTTGGATCAGGACTTGGATTTCGACTTGGACTTGGACTTGGACTTGGATTCATTGGACGAGATACTTGTGGGTCATCCCCGTGGTGTGCTCGACATCAGAGATCTCGTGCCTAGACATCGACATCGACATCCACTTGGATATCCTTCATTGGCATATCTATTTGTTTTGTATTCATTGATTGTATTGATCCTAGCCAGCGTGCCCAAGGATTGTTCTTGAATAAATTCCTGAAAGGGAGCGGGGCATGTTCCCCACTCAATGTGGTGTATTGTGCAAGATCCCCATTCCCTTCTCTCTCTCTCTCCTCTCTCTCTATCTTTATCTCTTTGGACACATGGTTGAGTCTGTCACTACACACCCCGCTGGGCTTATAGATGCACGGCTGTTGCATCATCTTGTAGACTTGTACAGTTTACCTACCAGGGTGGGAAATCGACCCATCTTCAACCCCTAGTGTTGTGTATTGTATAAGATTCTCTCTTGATGTGATCTTGATATTATGGTATGACAGAGATGTATAATGCCATGATGTATGCAATTGTGATTTTGTTGGATTTGCAGAATTTTGGAGTTTATGCGTTCATCCAAACTGTGACATACACCTAATCCAAAGAGGAGACAGCAGACCAGCTCGGTGCACCAACTAATTCACCATATTACTGAGGCTGTCGAGATGCCATTATTGCCTCTCCATTGTGTGCTCTCGAGTCTCCCCCCTAGAGTCGCTAGGCACCCCCTCACACACACACACCCCCAAAAAAATAAAAAATAAATCTTGGGGCAGCCTGTGGATTAGAGTTCCTTTCGATGCCTTCCCGTAGCAAAAGATGGTATTTTCGAGGAGACGGTGGCTCCCATCCACATTTGCGTGGTTCTACATCACTCGAGGCCTTCCATCCCAGAAAGTGGCGAGATGATTTTCTCTTTCACCTTGAGCATGGCTTCGGGAACGCAGACTCCATGTCTGTCGCTGTCATTCATGAGAAGGCAGCATAGCTCTGTCACCATTTGGAGGACTTGTGGATTACGACATGCTCACTCATTTTTGGCCGTTGGTGCGGATGAAGCTTGGTGGCTCCGGCCACAAGGATCGGGGCAAGGAGTTGGTGTCCTCCAACCTGGAGGTGTTCCTCTTCGTATTTCTTCATGTCTCGATGGGAGTACCCCCCCCCTCCCTCCTAAAAATGGACTTGTGGACAAGGTGGCATGGTTGGCATTCTTGTAGGCACTTCTTTCTCAAATCATGCCCCTATCATTCTTTCCCTAGAGGGCCCATGGAAGCAAGGCAGGCACTCGTGCACCTGTATCCCCGAGTGCCTTGTTCAGGACTCCAAGATTTGTAGCAAGATTGAGGAGATTAGGGAAAGTCGTCGATTTTCACGCATGTTCAATCGCAAGTACCCTAGATGGAAGACTTGGAGAGAGCACCGGTTTGCTTTACACGAGGCGGCACAGAGCTAACTTGCAGAGTTCAGAGAGAAGGAGAGGAGCATCGGTCGAAATCTGGCTCCCTACAACACTTCCAAGAGAGTATCCCGAATACCTTGTGGATTGAGGCCCAAATGGCGACGGCCCGAGTAGAGTTGAGTTCACTCAAGGAGAGGAGGGTGGAGAACAGATATCATGCTAGAGCTTCCTTCTAGACACAGGGAGACAAGGTAACCGACAATTTCTTTGAGATTACATGTCCACAATAGTGGAGGGATGGTATCCGCAGATTGCATGGCCAGGATGGATCTATTGTTTTTGATCCCCCTCAGATTAGAGGCATTGCCACAATTTTTTTCAAATTCCTTCTTTCAAGAGCCCCTCCCTCCATGCAAGTGATGGACGCGAGGGATCGGGTACGCGGCACAAGAGAGAGGTGGTCCCCCCGTGCTATGGGAGCTTCTTGATGACACCCCTTATCTCAGAGGAGCTGGTGGAGGCTCTGCAAGCATTCCCCCGGGGCAAATGCCCTGGGGAGGATTTCTGGTCTCCTTATTTCTTCATCTCACTGGGATCTCATGGAAGGCGGCTTCAAAGTGGCCACGGGCTTGATGCCAAAGAGCCTAACTGGGGGTCTGATCCATTTGATTCCCAAGGAGGGTGGAGACATATTGGAGATTTAGTAGTGGAGACCCATCACCCTCTTAGGAATCGCCTACAAAATCCTAGCCAAAACCATCAGCCGGAGCCTTTAGTCTTTCCTCCCCAACTTGATACATAGCACGTAGACAGGTTTTATTGAGGATTGGAGTATTTTGGACATCTTCACTTTTTGGGAGTCGGCTGCCTTGACCTGTTCAAGGCATTAGGATTTTATAGTTCTCCTTTTGCCTATGCCAAGGTGGACTAAGGCTTTTTGGAGGGGACTATGTGCCGAATGGGATTTCCAGTGGAGTGGGTTTGAGGTGTTTTCGGACTCTATTCGGCCTCTCACAATCAGGTGCTCATCCAAGGGACCCAAGGTGATAGATTTCCTCTTTCTCGTTCAGTCCAGTAAGACTGCATCTCGCGCCCTTCCTTTTTGCAGTCGAGGCCATGAGCAGTTTCCTCTCTACCCAAAAGACCGGTTTACAGGGGTTGCACCTACCTATCCGCTCACAAGAGGAGCTTCTTGACTTAGAGTTTGCAAATGACACAACAGCATACCTGTTAGGAGATGTGAGGAATCTCCAGATATTCGCCAATGCGATATAGATCTTCTGTCGTGCATCCGGCGCACAAATCAATTGGCACAAGCTATGTGGATTTTGGGTTGTGTTCTCGCCTACTCGAACTTGGAGGCCAGTTGAGCCTTTTTTGTGGATCTCGAGCAACAGGGCTGACCTGCCTAGGTGCTAGTGTGAGTGGACAACATGGGATGTCAGAGATGCATCAAAGTCAGTGTCATTTGCTCGTATGGTCTGTTGGTCATGTCCACTCTTGGCTAGTTCAGGTGTGAACCCAGCTTACTCACGGGCACTTTTTCCCTGTGACTAGACACAAGTTTTTTTCCCGTGTGAACACACTTACGTGTGTTGGGCACTTTGCCCTAGGCCTTTTTTAGTACTCACTTGTACTTTCATTTGAATCATTATTGAGTACATCTTTTCCAGCACTCTCAAGTTTCTCTGTGCTTGAGGTTGTGTGTGTGTGTGTGTGAGTGTGTGAGTGTGAAGACTAGCTTCCCTCCTACCCAACATTGGTATCAGAGCAAGGTTAGGGTTAGGGTTACACCTTATTGCTCCCAAACATTAGGGTTAGGGTTTGCCCCTTGCTGCAGCCTATTGCACACTTTAGACACCACACACTCTCTCTCTTATTATTATTTTAAAATTAAAAAAAAAACCCTTGCTGTTCTCGACTTGTATTGCCCGACTGCTCACGCCCTGCATCGTACGACACTGCCCAGCGCCGCCCTAGTCTGTGGTGCCTCAGATCTGTGCGCCTCATATTTGTGCGCCGACTTGTACTGTCGCCTCTCGCTGACTGCACTTCGTGCCTCCCAGTTCGCTGCGCCACTTGTACCTCCTAGAGCCGTCGCCGCCGCCCTTGTGCGTGCGCCACCGCGGCCGTTGCTCAGATCTGTTGCCCTACAGATCTGCGTTCGCAACTATCGCGGCCTTCAAATCTGTCAGTCGCCGCCTGCATCATCGTCGCCTGCCCGCCATCGCATGTACGGTGTTGATCCACTTCAAATTTGCTGCCGACTTGTACCTGCACCGCCGCCGCCCGTCGAAGCCACCTTCATCGCCCCATATCTGTGTCGTCCTGCTCCACCCCTGCGCTGCCCGTACTGCGCCGTCTCATGTACCTGCCCGTAATACTATGTGCCTATTGTACCTGCTGCCTGTCTTGTTGAAGGTGCCCAATGCAAGCTCAATAATTTTCTTACTGATTTTTTTCTGGCAATTTTTCAAAAATTCAAAAATTGCTAGAAAATTAGCAAATTAACTGCATTATTTTTGGGGCTTTTCACCATTGAGCCTGCAATTGCAACATTGGCACACATTGGCATTGATTTCAACAGATTTGGTGCATAATTGCACTAGAGATTATGGGATTTTGCAGAAATTGACTCGATTTTGCAAAAATTGGCACTATCTGCAGGCAATTTTGGATATTGCAGGCACTTTTGGTTGGCATTGGAGCATTTCCCCCAATTTTTTGGGTATTACAGGCACATTTGGTTGGCATTGGGGCATTTCCCCCAATTTTTGGGCATTGCAACACTTGGTACAGGTGACAATCGCATTAGCAAATTTACAGGTGCACATCTGGTTTAGATGTGGTCTAATTGGTTGCCTAAAAATTAGGGCTTTTCTACATTGAGCCCATTTTTGGAGCATTCGACCAATTTACATTTCATTTGCCAGGATTTGAGCACTTGCAGCTCTTACAGGTGTCAGCTGATTGTGTTTTTCACGGCACATGTATACATTTGTGGTTCGCTACAGTATATGTATGCCATTGTGGACACTTTGACAAATTTGCATCATCGTGCAGTACACTTGCAGATTTAGGACATGCATATGTATTTCTCGTGGTGAAGGAGTTCCCTTTCAGTCCATTGGTTATCCTGCTATTTATCTCCCGCATTCTTACAATTTTGCTGGACATTGCATGCTCGTGGTGACTTGTGACAGATTTGCTGTCCTATCATGGCCAACAGTAATAATGACCTCTTTGGAATGCTATCTCAAGAGGACAAGCTCAATGGGGACAACTACTCTACGTGGGCTTATATGATGCGTCATGTTTTGGTTGCCAAAAATGTATGCTTGGATACCTTGGCGGCATTGTATTCAGGTCGCAATGAGGCTCGTGTAGCTTACCTTCGGGGCAAGCTTGAGACTGACCACATGCTTGAAGGTGACTCTATCGATCAGTACCTTACGCATGTGAAGGACCTACGAGAGCAGCTCATTAACATTGATGAGGTTTTGGCAGATAGCTATCTTGTTTAGACAGTTTTGCGCAACTTGCCTGACTCTTATCAAACATTTGGCACCACTTTGCGGTTGTTGGCTGGCAATGCACCTAATGCGGCCACTTTTGACAACCTTGTGACTCTCTTGCTCAGTGAAGAGCAATCTCGTTCCAACAAGAACAACATGATGTCTGTTGAATCAGCAATGGCTGCTCCTTTTCGTGGGAATAGATCTGGGCCTAAACCTAGCCCATCGAATCCTCCCAAGAAGACAGAGGACAAACCTGAAAAGAAAAAGCGTTGTATTTTTGCAGGAAAACAAGGCACACCATAGAGGAATGCAGGAAGCGTATTGAGAGTTAAAAAAAGAAGAAGCTGGCATCTTCTTCCACAGGTGCAGATCAGGCCAATTTGGCTACACGTGTCAGCCTTGACACTTACATCTTCATTGCCTGCAGAGATGTCTTCTGATGCCATTGCTTTTGATGACTATGCTTTATAGTCTGTACTCCATGGTATGCATTGTCTGGCAGATGCATTTCAAGGGGGGATTCTACTTGCCCACATGCAGTTGGTGATGCCTCATGGTCACTTATGCTTGTTGACCCCTATGTTGGTCTATGCTAGACGCTTTCTCTTATGTGATGTCTCCTAGAGATGCCTTTTATGCTGTTTTCCCTTGCAGCGGGATTGTTTCTACAGTGTTAACATTGTCACTTTCTCACATGTGATGTTTACTGGGAGTGCCTTTTACACACTTGGCCAGTGTTGGCTTACTCTCATGGTTTTGACAAGTCACATGTATATTATTCATTGTGGGATTATGCATCTTTACATTTGCCATACATGCCACTGATCATGGCATCGCTGAGAGTTTACCTATCCTCTCATGGCATTGGCTGATGCCCGCCTCGAGCCCCCACTTTTTCTCCCCATTTTCAGCTTTTCCCATTGCTGAATTTTTACTTTTATCAGCCCTACCATTGCTGATTTTTTCCTCATCGGATCCTCCATTGATGAGTTTCATTTTTGCAGCTTACATTGCATGTCTCACAGGCATGACTTCTGGATCATGTTACCTTTACACATGCGTATATCTGCTACCTCTTCTTATGCTTATCACTGGTGCAATTACAGAGCATTGATGTGGATTACATGCAGTTCAGCTTGGCATTTGGTACTTGCCTTCAGGGGGGTATTATGCGATGCCTCTTGATTTGATGCAGTTGATGTCCACATGATCTTTTCCATGCATTTCTGGTGATGCATTTTTGTACTACTGTGCTCTAACATTAGCACTATGACATTAGGGATTCTCCTTTTCCCCGTCATATAGTGCTTGCTTTTTCCATTGGCACTGCAATTCACTCTTACTGTGGAGCATAGTGCAGGGCAGCATTCACAGCTTTATCACCCTGCTCTTACCCGTTCACACCATTCACTTGAGGGGGGTTTGTTGGTCATGTCCACTCCCGGCTAGTTCGGGTGTGAACCCAGCTTACTCAGGGACACTTTTTCCCTGTGACTAGACACAAGTTTTTTCCCGTTTGAACACACTTACGTGTGTTGGGCACTTTGCCCTAGGCCTTTTTTAGTACTCACTTGTACTTTCATTTAATATCATTATTGAGTACATCTTTTCCAACACTCTCACGTTTCTCTGTGCTTGAGGTTGTGTGTGTGTGTGTGTGTGTGTGTGTGTGTGTGTGTGTGTGTGCACGCTAGCTTCCCTCCTACCCAACATGGTCATGAGGGAAAGTTGGTGGCAAACTCAGCCGATCTGGAAGCTTCTGCATGATCTCCTCCGGCTGAGGGATTTATAGGCAGCCATCGGGTGTGAATTCTATTTGACAACGGCTCTACTCACAATTTTATTACTTCATGTTTATTGTTGACACCACGGCTAAAAATGATGGCAAGTGATCATTGTTATATGATCAATCTTGCCAAGGGTACAGATGTGAAAGCATGGGATCAAACGGTGGACTAGAAGTCTAGATTCAAGACTACCGGAAGGCTTTGTCATAGATCCAATATAGATCTAGACTATGAATACTATGCTTGGGCTAATGCTTATTGTCCTCCTCTATGTGTTAATGGAAAACGCTGATTCAGAGATGTACTTGGCAGATCCAAACCGTTAGACTCCAAGTCCTTGTTCTTGGGTCTGCAATCTCTATCTTTAAATGCTAAGAAGGATCCATGACTTGCCTTTATATAGGGATTTCTGTAGGAAGTGGTAATCAGGTTCATTGCTGAGGACATCAATGGTCCTTATAGGGGGAAGTATGTGGGGCTGTATGAATAAGTTGTCCTTGCACACTCAACAGGTTAAGGTTTGTCGAACTGGCAACAGATGCTTCTGCCACAGGGACAATCATCACTCTGTTAGGACAATCCTTGTAAGCATGGTCGAATCCGCACTTATAACATGTGCCACCGTGAGAGTAACACATGCCACACATCAGGTTAGTTGATGATGGTATAAGAGCAAGGCTCAAGGCAGCAATTATTCAGGCTAAAACTGTTTTCTCCTGAGAAGAACTTTTGTTTGAAAACTTTCAGACATCGCACTCATGTTGTACTATAGACATGGCTATCCATTACAAAGACCATCAGGGCACACAAAAACAGGCTGTCAACCAAAGTGTGAATGCAATTATGCAAAAAACAAGGCAGCTAACGATCCATGACAATCCACCTGGTGCTGCAAGGCAACCAAGGTCCCCTCTAATGAGGGAGCATCTATCATGGGGATTGCTGCAAGGCAACCAAGGTCCCCTCTAATGAGGGAGCAAGTATCTATCATGGAGCCCAAAAGAACCTCCCTTCTCACTTGTAGATCAAGAACTACCAACTTACAAAGTAGGGCTCTACACTGACCCTCAACATCAAAAAAACCAAAACCACATTGGTGAGGCAAAAACAAGGTGTCTTCAAGCATTTTGGCCCATACATCTCACATGCTGCTGGGAATGGTTCAAGAGTTGGTAAACATCCCTACTGCCATCATCGATTGCACTCACAAGATGATGAAGGCCGGCACTAATAAACAAAGTCAACCAAAAATAAACAATTCATCATTCAGTTTAAACCACAAGCAAGCATAATATTCAACAAAAGGGGGCCAATGAGGTGATAGCTCAAGTGGTGAAAGTGTTTGCCGAGGACCAAGAGGTCCTGAGTTCAAAACCCCCCTTGGTGCTTCCTCGGCGGCATTGCCTATGGGCAGCTGTCTTACGGACGGTGAAATTTGGTAACTATGGGAGGATCTTGGTCCAAAGGCCTGTTGAAAATATATATATATATATATATATATATATCATGGCACCCCTTGTTGAGAATATATATATATATATATATATTCAATAAGGGGTGCCATGGGTTGCATGACACCATTAACTAAACAAACCACAAAGTGATTAGGCTTTTTAGAACAGCAGCAAAGATAGGACAGACATACAATGAAGACTAGATGGCTCCCAGACAAAGCCAACAAGAATCTCATTCACGGACATCACATGGAAAGTGAGAAGTCCTTGCTTAAATGGGAACAGATTGCAATTTGCACCTCTATACTCTACTCAAGGAACCTTGTTTGAGATATCACAATGTCTATCTTAATCATGACAACCTCAGGGTCCAAGCACAAAGTCAAATCACACACATATGGTACATGGCTGCAAATGAAAAACAAACACAAAACTTCAGGTTCCTATAACTGATACACATAGCATGTGGCCTCACATGTGAGATAACCATGATAGGATGGCTAGAAAATGAACTTACCAAATAGATCGCATAGCAGCGCAAAAAGAGAGATTTTTTGCCGGAAACACCATTCAGGACATGTGCAGCTCTTCTATACTCCCTCATATCGAAATAGGATTTCGCCAGGAGGAAAATGTCATCCTCTTCCTCCTCTTCTTCCTCTACAAGCAAGTTTCCAGCTCCAGTCAGAGCTATGGCTTCCTTCTTTCTAGAAGATTTTTTTAAGCTGGTCTTTTCCGGTGAAAACAGAAATGAAGAAGGTCCAGGTGGTTTTGCATCATCTGGTAGGCCAATTAGCTGCTCTGCAGCCCTGGTCGAAGCAAAGGAGACAGAAAACCATGTGTCAAAAACTGCTGACTAGATGTAGTCAAGCTTATTGCTCTACGGGCACCCCAAGACAAAAGCAAAGGCAAATGCTGCCCTGATTGATGTGCTGCATAGTAACAGGAAATGGTTGCCAAAATTGCAGAAGTCCATTTTTTTGGAGGCGCTGTTTCTGTTTCAGTTTCCCATCTCTCCCAACCTCACCTAAGGAATTTTCCCACACTTTTCCCCGGCTAAGTTTTGATTATTTCCTAGTTTTCCTTGTTAGCTCCTTTAAATTATAATCTATCATAAGTTTCTCCTCTATTTCACAATTTCTATTCTATTTACTGTGTAAAGTTAAAGACGTGCCGTTCCCAAGCTGTCTCTGTTTCTTAGTTTCATGCCATTTCCATTGGGGAGACGTCACACACACACACACACACACACACACACAAAATAAACAAAACACCCCCCAAAGGAAAAACCAAAAGCAATTGCATAGTAAAAAGGCAGCAACCCAAACCCAGCCAAATTCACCCACATGAAAAAGGCAAAAGCAATCACTAGTAATGTAAAACACATGGCATAAGTAAAGGCTGATCCTAGTGATAACACACATGCCATCACCCCATAAATGTCAAAACATCCCGAGGATAAAATACAAATATCTATAAACGTTTTGAAAGCGGAAAAGAAAAAAACAGATTCCAACACCATGTCATAGGGCTCTTACGGTTGTGCCCAGAGAGAGCGGTTGCCAAACGTTTGCATCCCAATTTGTCAGCCAATGCTTTGCAGCATCATTGATGACGACATTGGAGAATGTTGGTTGGCAAGTTTGGAAAGGCAATGGCTCATCACATTAAGGGCCTTGGGAAACCTAGCAGGGTTGGGGTCTTGCCAGCTCCAAGGTTTGACAACTACGCCTCATCCACATGTGCAGTTGCTGGCAAAAGACAAGCCTGCCTTGGTGCAAAAGCGATTGGTCAATCAACCCACATGAAAAAAACAATTTGCTACCCTGGTCAAGTATTTCACATACAAAAGCAAAAGCAATAGTTGCCTTGTCAAGAAATCCACATGATAAAATAGTTGCCTTGGTGTTGCCAAGTGATCCACATGAAAAAAATGGCACCCACATGAAAAAACCCATCATTGCCCTGGTTAAATTAACCCAGAAAACCCTTTTTTAGGGCAAATGCAAAAGCATCCACATGAAAAAAAGCGATGGATGCTCTGGTTAAACTAACCCACCTGATGAAGGAAACCCTAAACACCTCATAAAAAGGAGGAAATAAGCAAGCAGACGCAAAACAAGCTTACCACTTGGAAGCTGCATAAAGGCCACGTTCGCGAAGCTGCTTAACGGCACATCGCAGCTGAAGACGATAAGAAGAAACAGGTGGAGCGGCCATGCCCAAAAACAGAAAAATATGCAGCTGAATTAACAGAGATCAGAAGGAGCTCTCATTTTCTTCCACAAAAGGAATATTTCAAAATGTGGGGGGTGCCCTTCGAAATGGTGATGGTAGAAGTTTTTTGAAATTTTTAGGCATGGCGAAAAATACTTGTTAAATGGTGAAAATCCCCCCTTCTGAATTTTTTGAGTAAAGAGGTGAAACTTTCCCCTTTTGTTTGTGGATTTGTTTTGATCTTTAATGTCATCCACCTAGAAGTTTGTATTCAAAGAGTGTTGCTAGAACTAGATGGAGGTAGAGATGAAACTTTGGGAGGCCTAAAAAGAGACAGAATTATAACCAAACAAAAACAGAAATGGATGTTAAAAGGGGCCTACCTAAATAAAGACATAGGGCTTTAAAGAGAGGCAATCCTAGAGTCGAGTTTTCCAGAGAAGGAAAGGTCAGAGACTGGGTCGCATGCCCAAGCCGTGGCACAAGCTTTAGTAGAAGGAATGCCCCCTCTAGAGCCAATCCAGGAGGAGTCAAAGGTTGAGTGGGCAACAACTACCCCTTATGGACTAGTAAAACCCAACCTAGAAAAAAAAGGAAAAACCTAAAGAAGAACTGTATAGTAAGGAAGACACTAATAAATTGATAACCAATCATGAATTCCTTGCCTACATGTAGAGAGTGCTTTTACAAGAGCAAGATAGATTTCCCCGAAGGGAAGAAACATTGAATGTTGAAATCTCATCCTTCCCCACAAACTTGGGTAGAGAGGAGCATCATAAAGAGATTCACCTAGGAAGGGGGAGGGGAAGAGGGAGAGGAAATGTATATTTCAATGAATCCAACCTATGAGGTAGTCCCAACCTTAACTACAGCTACCCTAGTTGACATGTTAAGAATAGCAATTGAAATAGGTAGGGAGTTGAGAATTGCTTATACTCATGCCCCAAGGTAGAATCCCATGAAGCCATATCATATAGCTAAATTAATGCAAATCTTTAGTGGAGATGGGGATCCCATCCAACATGTGGAAATCTTTGAGTCCATTTTGTGAAACATGTGGTCACATTGATGAGCTTATGAAGATCCATTCTTTTTCCCTAACGTTAGTGTTAGCTTAGTAAATAACCCACCACAATAACTTTAAAACCTTAGCTTAGGGGTAGCTTAGGAATAGGATTCCGGCGTATGTGTCGTTTTAATTCTCAAAGCCAATAACTATATACCCGCTCACAATCGCTCATTGAAATCATGAATGGATGAATGGATAATCAAGAAGAAGAAGAGCTTTGAGTCTACTTTCTATTTCACATCGTCTGTGCAAATGCCATATTTGCTTACAGTATGTATTAATCAATTGCTCATTGTTTAATTCAACCATAGTGTTTACTGTTAAATCTTTTTATTGCTATGTTGGTTTATTTGCCAACACTTTTGGCAATCTTGCTCGATTCCCTGTCCATGCTCTAGTTTATCATCTAATCATTATGTATGTGCTGCATGGAGTTGGTATGGGTGGATTCCCTGTCCATGCTCTAGTTTTATCATCTAATCATTATGTATGTGCTGCATGGAGTTGGTATGGGTGGATTCTCTGTCCTTGCCAATTAAATGGCGGATCATATCGTCACTAGTTTTATCATCTAATCAGTATGTATGTGCTGCATGGAGTTGGTATGGGTGGATTCTCTATCCTTGCCAATTGCGGATCATATCGTCACTATTTGTTAAGTCCTCCTTCCATCCACCTTTATTTAGACTAGGATGGTGTTCATCATTCCGTTCTACATGTCGATGTGTTTTCTCTATGCGAAGAGGTTTCCTCTATACCGCTATTTTGTTCACCTATTTGTGGCTTTTGGTTGATCGCATCAAAGTGACCACATTTTGTGGGTCTTCATCCTTAGGTCTTTTAGAACGTCTTCCATTTTTCAAAGTCAAGCCTGTTTTAGCACTCCTCGGGAGTTATCCCTAATTGCATTTCCAATTCATGCTCAATTCGATGTGGAAATCTTCTTTTGTTGGTAGCTGAGCATAACAATTATTGTTATCAGCCGCTCGCCAAATACCAAATTATCCGTCTATGTGATGGACCAAGAATGGCTTTATGATGCTCCTCTGGGGAGCGTCATCAATGAGCTGCATTGGATAATCAAAGGGAGGAAGTTGACGAGATGATGATGCCTCTATTTGTAGAGAAAGATGATGGCACCAGTGTTAGGCTTGGGGAAGATAGTATCAGTGTTGACTTGGAGGATAGTCGGCACATGGAAGATTTCTATATTCCACTAGTGATAGCATCCCGGGTGGCTCAAAATTTATTGATTACCGGATTGCTACTTGCCAGAGTAGGTGCAGAATTGCCTTTGACACATCCTACCGTTGCTCCAGCTCTAGAAAGTTTGGGAACCTTTTAAAGTACACTTTGCCTTGTTGACACAACCTTGCCTCAGCTTTTTATCATGGCTCAATGTGTGTCTCTTAAGTATCCAAAGTTCCATGGTAAGAAGAAGGAGGATCCGAATACACACGTGGCAAATTTTGAAAATACCTGGTTGGCCAATGGCATGTCACTCACTGTCATTTCGGTTCCGAAGCACAACACATTCAGTGACACATTTGATGGGTGAGTAACAAATTGGCATGTGTAGTATGGCCCTAACACATTTTTAACTTATGTGGCCCTGCGTGATGCCTTTTTGCATTGGTTTTTTCGAGAGGATAGGATCCCTTCACAATCTTGGAGAAATTGTGTTGTACGAGACAAAAATGCTTGCTAGTGGAAGATTATGCAGTCGAATTTCAAACTCTTCGGAGTCGGGTTGATCTTGCTGATCTTCCAACTAAGGCCCTCATGGTGGGAGATGGTTTGTCCCGGGCTTGTAGAAGAAGTCAAAACCTGCGGAGGTTTTGTGGATCTTATAGTCAATGGATTTGATGGGTTGGTGGAAGCTGCTCGAAGATCGGAGCACATTTTAGGGAAAAGTATCACTTCAAAGAAGAGGGAAACAAAGTCTCAAGAGAGGATGAGTAAGAGGAAGACACTTTAGATGACAATTCGGATGGAGAGTCCAAGCACAAGAATCGGAAGAAGAAAAGCTAGAAGCTAGAGATAGTTGAGGAAAGACTTGTGGCGGCATGGGCTAAGCTTTAGGGTGAAGGTGTACGAGGAGCTGGATCAGGGGCTGAGATCCGATGTCTAGTGTACGAAGTGTTCCAAGCAAGGTCATACAAAGGAAGAATGTCCACTTGTTCTCTATTGTGTTATATGCCAGACCACCACATGCTACGGAGGCTTACCCCGGTACAATGGCAGAGTCAATAGTCCAAAATGTTAGACAAAGAAAACTCAGTCCACAAATTCAATGCAACAGATAGCACGAGTCAATCACGCCACTACAAGCATACCACATGCTCGACCTTATGGGGAGACGAGGTCATAGAGGGGCGCCCAGTGCAACTTTTTAGTGCTACTACTGCAAGGCGCTAAGTCATTAAAAGACAGAGTGTCCGATTTGGATGGAACTCCAAAAAACACAAGCATAGGGATCCACTGCAACTCACTCTCGATAATAAATTTTTTCAAATTTAGCCAATTCAGGAGGAAGTAGAGACTCCACAGGCCGTCTCATGGCAATCACACGAGGGCACAATGCCCAGTAATTGTTGATATGGAGAATCAGAGTCAACCAAGGACAAAGGATAAACCTCAAAATTGGGAGGAGCAACAGCATGTCCGAAACCAAGTCGCCAGGTTAGTGCAGAAAGCACAGGGTGAGGTTCGGAACGTGCATATAGCTCCACAGCCAATCACGATGGTACTAGATTGTTCAGAGGAGGACCTCCAAAGAAGACAAGGTGCATAGTAGAGCCAAAAAGTGCCAGAAGTAAGCAAAAAAGGTGTGAAAAAGAGCTAGAAAGTACCAAAAGCACCAAAAGTAAGAAGAAAAGGTGCAAAGCCAAAAAGTGCCGGAAGCACTAGAAGGGTGTAGGAAAGCACCAAAAGTAAGAAGAAAAGGTGCACAGCCAAAAAGTGCCAAAAGAACTAGAAGGGTGTAGGAAAGGTGTACAACAAGTCCAAGAAGGGTTGGAAGTATCACTACCGAGTCAAGTTGCCGGTAAAATAGCAGTAATGAACCCCCAACAGAATCTAGAGGGATGTAACACCGCCAAGGGAAGTAAAGAGGAAAGAACAAACCCACACAAAGGGCAGGAACACCAGGAGTGGCGTCTGCATGAGGAAGGGGTACAAATGTTACCTCAGACTGCAGCAAGTGAAGTAGACAACGGATTCATTAACAAAGTATGATTTATGAGAGAATTTGCAGAAGATGAAGCTTAATATCACATTAGATCAATTCTTGTGTTTAGTGTCAAATTATAGGCAACGATTTTTGAAAAAGATCATTTCTATGGAATTGTTGGTAGAAATTCAGCTTAACAATAGTTAAATTAGGGCAACCAAATGCAGTGGATAGAATGCCGCACAATCCGGCGCTGCCTCTTGAACCACTTCAAAATTAGGGATTAGATTTTATGGGTCCATTCCAACCACTAGCTCAGAGAATCAACAAGTATATAATGGTAGCCATTGATTATTGCACTAAATGGGTGGAAGCCATTGATTATTGCACTAAATGGGTGGAAGCCAAGGATCTTAGAGATAACACAACTATATCTATAGCTAAGTTCTTATATGAAATGATCATGACCAAGTTTGGCTACCTAGTAGAACTGGTTAGTGAGGGTGGACACTTCCTGTGACCAAGTTATCCAGAACCTGATTGAATATCATATGATTATTCATAAAAGTCCACTGTGTATTATCCATAAGCCAATGGTCAGGCAAAGTCTACCAATCAAGTATTGCCGCAAGTCCTAAAGAAGATTGTGAATGAGAATAGAATAGACTGGAATAGAATATCAACACTGTGGGCATTCAGGATAGCATATAAAGAAGCAACTGGAAGTACTCCCTTCTCATTGGTATATGGTTTAGAAGCAATAGAGCCAATGAAATTTATATCCCCAAATTCTAGGTAGCAGTGAATCATAGATTATCTCTAGAAGAATCAGTCACACATTGGCTGGAGCAGTTGGCATTGGGCAAAAAAGGCTCTAGAGTAGTTGGAATGCATATGTCATCCAGAAGCGACGGAAGCTTTTTGTTGATAGAAATACTAAATTCAAAATTTTTAATGTACGTGATCTGGTATTATTGTTTAATTCCAAAATGGGTCCACATCTGGGTAAATTCAAGTTAAGATGGACATGCCTATACTAGATATCCACAAAGCTTGGCATCAGAACATTTGAATTAATAACATTGGATGGTGTGAAATTTCCAAAGCCAGTAAATTCAAGTTAAGATGGACAGGCCTATATCGGATATCCATAAAGCTCGGCATCAGAATATTTGAATTAATAACATTGGATGGTGTGAAATTGCTAAAGCTCGTAAATGGATTAAGACGAAAGTCCTATTTTGGAAGGCTACCAGAACGAGTGCCTGTGTCAGTGTGCGCTATTTTTGTCATGCAGTAATATGACACGTGTCCATGTCCACGTAGTAATCATGCATTGGCTAGTGTGCAAAGCCGTTGGGATATTATTATTGTATCATGGGGCAGTCTTTGCTTCATTTCTCTTACCCGCCCTGTCACATCAAATTGTGTGCATCGTTAATCCTATCATTATGAATTTGTGTGTTAATTTTATGCTATTTAAATGTTTTATGCCACGCACTACCTCTATTATCAAAACTTTCATTCTTCACAATCACTTTTTCATTCGCAAAGTTCATTGTCATCTCACTCTCACTCTCTATCTTTCACTTACAATCGCTCTTGTTGCTTTCTATTTTTGTCTCGTAATTTGAGATGCTTACTGCTATTCTCGATGTAGATATTACAACTGTGTATGGTTGGAAAAGGTAGGTCTGTTAGTTTGCATCTCTTCCGTGGAACCCTTAGACATCTCTTCCGTGGAACCCTTAGACATTCAACAATGATTTAATGGAGAAGCTGTAGGATGTGTAGAAAATATAGAGCAGTGAAGATAGCTATATAGGGCACCCAAACTGCTGACTCTAGAATATGTGGCTCAACTTTTTCAGTTGCCATTAGAGGGAGCAGTAGATATTCTTGCAGCATCAAATGCTCATATGGAATTATACTTTGGTTCCAAGGAAGTAGGTAAGGAATATAAACTTACAAATTATGAAGATGCTCGTAAAATAGATCACACTTTAGATTCATTATTGAGATGATTATTCTTACCCACAAGTTAACATACATTTCAAAGAGGGCAACAGGGTTATACTTATATGCATTAGCGAGGAAGCCTACTGCATGGGCACACATCCTTTTCTACCAGTTATTATAGGAAAAGCTCAAAAGCATAGGCCCATAATCAAAGACAAAGATTGGCTTTTGTATCTGCAGTTTCTACAAAACGGAGTCCCTAAGAGTGTGCCAAACCCATTGATAGAAGCATCAGGGGAACAAGGGTTACTCTCTAGAGAAAAGAAAATGAAGAAAGCCCATGACAAACCAACTCTGGGTGAGGCTACTAGAATTGGAGAAGAGATCCACAGGGAAGTCCATAAGATTTTTGGCAATTTAGAGGAGGGAGTCCAAAATCCAAGAATTTTGAAAGAGAAGGTGTAGGCCCATCCAGAACAATTGTTTTTTCAAAAGAGGTGGACACAAATTTATTGCAAGTAGCATGTCAATACATAGCAAAGTGTGCCATAAAAACCACAAATTTATTGCAAGTAGCCTGTCAATACATAGCAAAGTGTGCCACAAAAACCACAAAGACAGTTACAAGTTTAACAGCTCAGAAGGATGCCCTACAAAATGAGCTTAGTTTAAAGCTGAGCTGGAGAGATTAAAGCAGAGTTAATAGAGCTCTTTGCAGTGATGAAGTGAGAGGATGAGGAACCATCATTTTGATGATGAAGCTAACCATGCATCCTCTAGTAGGGTCAAATGGAAAAGATAAGGGATCATGGTTGATGGCGATGCTATCTGAATGCCCTCCAGGATCAAATGGAAAAGATATGAGTGTCATGACAAAGATGAGGTAATCCATACATCCACATCCACTGGATAAAAGAGAAATCAAAGCCATGTAGACTCCAAAGCAATGGCCCTCGAACCACCTGGATCAAATGGAAAATGTGGAGAGCCAATGTTGGTGACACGGTTGGTTAATCCTCTTGGGCTAAACGGATAGATATGGTGCACATCAATGACCTCCGATGTCGTTGTAGTAGCTCTTGGGTCAGAGGAAAATTCGTAAGTCCATCCTCATGATCATAATGAAAATCAGACATTTGTGGTGTCCACCGAACATAACCATCACTCATGGTTCGAATGTGGAATGGTCCTAGCGCAAAAGAATCATCTCATATGCCAAAACAAAGGTGTGTCGCAGGTGCATCTGAGTGTCGTGCCACATAATCATCCACCATACATCTTAAGTGGCATAAAATGCACCCAAAGATGAATATCCTGGCTTCGAAGAACATAGGATCATGTAGACACCCATGGGAGCCAAATGAACTCATCTTGAGGTCGGCCTCATGTAGGATTAAATGGGAATCCATGCCATCATCCCACATAGCTCCACTCAAAAAGTTGAAGGCAGCATGATCCACTGCATGTATATGTGCATGAGTGTGATTCGACCCATGAACTATATCCTCATGGGTAAGACCCTCTATGTGCATATGATGATCCAAGATATCAATATAATCATCAGTACCATCGTAGTTATCATTGAAAAATGAAGAGGTATCCTCACATGAAAGATAAATGGTATCATCTCTTAAATCATCTTTTATGGCATCCCCAAGGCCTCCAAGGTCATCCTCATAAGTCTTGTCTACCATCAATGATGCCCCTATGTGACCTACATCCCATGATAAATCTATCTCCAACAATAATATAGGATCTAAGGAGATGTCTAGATCAAATATAAATCTCTCAAGATCTATGCCATATTATCTACTATGGATATGATCAATATGCAAAATCCTACTATGATGTTTCACCTCAATGAAATCATCACTACTCTCATGCACTATCCTTGACTGCTCAAATACATGAACTCTATCCACACAAACACTACCATGAATGCTATGAATACTTATCAGCGATATCCCCACAAATAGAAATTCCAGAGAAATCCTAAAAGAACAGCGTGTGCATCTAACACTAGGAACTTAGGTCTATGCTCATAGGTGTCTCTATCATCCATATGTGAAGTATCACTAACCTCAAGTGTGTTAATGGATACATCACTAATCAAATGCATACTATCCTCTAGAATGTCACCAAAATCAATTAGATTGTCCACATGATCTGTAGGAAAGATGACAGGCATAGAAGCGTCATTGTTTGGTATGCTTGCCTGCTCTGCAAACTCTACCCTCAAGATCATGCCCACATGATCTGAGTCACACACATCACTATCACATACATCATCATCATGTGCATATGTATTAGTGGCATCATGTGCATATCACTACGACCATGTGCATATATGTGCAATGCAGTAATATCATCATGTGCACGTATATCACTATGACAATGTATATGTATGTGCAATACATTAATATCATCATGTCTATGTGTGTAATACAACATCATTATCATCCCCATCATAATATAATGAATGAATCATCTAATACCCGTAAACAAATCCAAATAAACTCACAAAGATGCACTCTCGCATGAGAGAACCTTGATAATGCACACATACACATAGCGTGTCAAAAGCTCAAAAGATAGCGTGTGAGTGGTCCTCCCCTTTACAGTTTTTGTCATTCTCTTCTTCTCCAACTCCTCTTATTGTTGATTTGTTCTGCGACGACAGGTGAACGTTTTGCAACCACGTTGTCAAAATGCGTCTATAAACGCGTCTACGGTCGTTTTTCCTTGTCAAAGCGCGTCTATAAACACGCTCCCTCTGCTTCGTTGTTGCAAAGCTTGCTTGGTGCTACTGCCGTGGACGCTTGCTTGATGTTAATGTTGCTGTCGTGGACGCTTTTGCCAAGGACGCTATTGCCATGGACATTGCTTGATGCCATGGACGCTTGCTTGATACTGCTACCATGGACGTTGTTGCCGTGGATGCTTGCTTGATGCTGCTGCCATGGGGATGATGCTTGGCGACACCGAAACGTAGAGAGAGACTAGCAAGAAACGCTATGAAGCTAGCTGGGCAGCTTGCTGCCGTGGACGCTGCTTGGTGACATCGAAACATAGAGAGAAGCCTTATGCAAACATTATGTTTAAAGTACTATGCATAAGCTTAATACACTATGCATTATGTTTAAAGCACTATGCGTTATGCAAGCCTTATGCAAGCCGTTACGCAAGCCTTGCATATAAAGCATTATGCATTAGGCCTTATGCATAAAGCATATGCATAAAGCATGCATGAGGCCTTATGCATAAAGCTATGCATAAGGCTTATGCATAAAGCACTATGCATGAGGCCTTAAGCATAAAACTATGCATGAGGCCTTATGCATAAAGCTTATGCATAAGGCTTATGCATAAAGCTCTGCATGAGGCCTTATGCACAAAGCATTATGCATAAAGCATGCATGAGCATTATTCATAAAGCATTATGCATATAAATCTTATGCACAAAATTACAAAATAAATCCGCAGCACCCAAGGGTGCAATAATAATAGAGGAAAGATATGAAAGCACTTACCTCTTTTTCGTGATGTTGAAAGAGAGGATTAGAGGACCTACAAAACCAATAAAAGGATGAGGAAAAGATTAGTAATGCATACATACAAAATCTTATGCAAGTTATGCCGCTATCCAAGCCCTAAGCCTTATGCAAGCTATGCTAAAGCTTATGCATAAAGCATGCATGAGGCCTTATGCATAAAGCTATGCGTGAGGCCTTATGCATAAAGCTATGCATGATGAGGCCTTATGCATAAAGCCTATGCATAAAGCTATGCATGAGGCCTTATGCATAAAGCTATGCATGAAGCCTTATGAAAATAAAGTTATGCATGAGGCTTATGCTTAAAGCATGCATGAGCATTATGCATAAAGCATGCGTAAAGCTTATGCATAAAGCATTATGCATAAAGCTTATGCACAAACCTACAAAACAAATCCCCATCACCCAAGGGTGCAATAATAATAGAGGAAACAGAGGAAAGATAGAAAAGCACTTACCTCTTTTTCGCAATGTTGAAAGAGAGGATTAGAGGACTTACAAAACCAACAAAAGGGTGAGGAAAGAATTAGTAATGCATACATACAAAATCTTATGCAAGCTATGCCGCTATGCAAGCCTTATGAAAACTATGCCACTATGCAAGCCTTATGCAAGCTATGCTAAAGCTTATGCATGAGGCCTTATGCATAAAGCTTTAAGCATAATTCTTAATGCATGAGGCCTTATGCATAATAAAGCTTTAAGCATAATGCTTTATGCATGAGGCTTTATGCATAAAGCACTATGCAGAAGGCCTTAAGTATAAAACTATGCATGAGGCCTTATGCATAAAGCCTATGCATAAAACCTATGCATAAAGCTATGCATGAGGCTTATGCATAAAGCATACATGAGCATTCACTTTTGGCCTTCCAAAAGTCTTAGATTTGTATGATCTCTGCCAAAAATATAGCCTCTCTAAGAGTTACGATTTATTAGGCTTTAACATCACCCCCCTGATGTACCTCTCTCGATCCCCTTAATGTACTCTAAGACCTTGAAATGTGCTCACTTGAAGAATACACATGTAGAAAAAGCTTCAAGAATTTATGTGAGTACTCCTTGACACTCTCGGTTTGTTCCAAGTCATCCCATTCACAAACCAAGTGACCATTATGTAATTGGGAGAGCAAGGCATCTCTCATTTCATTCTTGACAGCCTCGCAAGTGGCTTCCCAAAAGTGGTAATGTTGTAACCATTTGTAAACACCCTTGAACTTGTAAAAACCACCTTAGTGTGTCCTAATCCTATGGTGGGTGAAGCCTAATTACATATATAATGAAAATCCTAATCTAATTATAAAGCTTAACTTAAGCTCAATTAGGTTACAAGATTAAGACTTGTACTCATAGAGAGGCTTAAGAGCAACTTGTTCCCATTACTTGAAAATGACCCCTTTTATATGAGCAAGGTACAAGTTTTGCATATGTGCTCATGTGGATAATGCCCAAGTGTGATGTGACTGAATGCTCTTGATATCCTGGTCCTCTACTCATGCCTTGCCCAACTTTGTGCTCATGGCACCATATTTCTCGACACCCCCCCTTGGTGCCATGATGTATAGGCTACTTTAAGGTGGATGGATGTGAGTTACAACAACAGATTCATCACCCCCCTCAGTAGTGCAAAAATGCTACTGGGTGGTTGAGTGTGGTAGAACAACATGCAATCACCCCCCCTTAGTGCTAAACTATACAAAAAGAGATTAGGTCTACTCATTTGGTGCCCTTTTGTTACAAAAAAATGGGCTAAGGTGGTGAGGTTTTGTTTCTGCTTGTTGATCTAGAAGAGATATCTCTTTGCTCTGCATCATCTTCTTGACTTGTTGTCAATGTAGATGCCATGTCGTTTGCTTTGAGTCTATGTTCTTCTTCTTTGTAGGGGCTAATCTTCTTACAGTTGTTGCACTTTGGCTTGTCCTTCAATCTGCATTCACTTTGAAAGTGTCCTTTCCTTCCATAGTGGTGTCCTTTCCTTCCATAGTGGTGACACTTCATAGTACTTTTGAGCACTTTCTCGATGGTTGTGCTTCCTTGCTTCATTTCCTTCTCCTTTTCAAGCAGGGAAGAGATGCATTTGGAAAAATTTTCAAAGTGGTCACAAGTACATTATATTCCTTAGGCATGCTTTTTAGGAGTATAGCTAATGCATCTTTTTCTCCTATTTTAGCATTTATGCCATCAAGTTGGGTCATGATGCTTTTCATTTTACTTATGAATTTGTGCTAGTGGCTCACTGAAATCGCATAGAACTCAATTTTAAGATAAATTTCCAGTTTCTTTGCTTGATAGATTTCCTGGTTCTTTGCTTTGGCTCCAAATACTAGATTTAGTGCATTCCATGCATCCTTGGCATGATCTTTGGTTTCAATGTGGTGGATAAGATTAGTGCCCGATAAGTGACAATGCTTGTTCACCCTTTTCTATCCATTCATCATTTGGTGCAGCATGCACATTATCCTTTACTATCTTTGGTAGATTCTTGTGCATGAGGAGGTACTTCATTTGGGTGGCCCAAGTATGGAACACTTCCCTTGTGAACCTCTTGACATGTGAAGTAATTCTAGATGATGTCATGATGTTCTGAAGGTGTTACCAAAGAGCTTATTTGGGCTTTAATGGCAGTGTCTAATCTCTTACAAATGATAGTGTTTTTTAAAAAAGAAAAAATGCAACTGATGAGTGCAAATGAATGATTAAAATACAAGGCACAATCCAATTACAAAGTTCATAACTCTAATTTTTTGTTTGAACATCTAATTAGCCATTAATGATCTTGCTTAGTCTTAATCATAGTGATTAAGAGGTCAAGAGAGTGGAGGCTCAAATTGAGCTCACCAAGACATCCATTCAAGGGGCTTTTGTTGCAAGCCTCATGTCCTTGACGAGAGGTACTAGCCCACTAAAAAAAATGTCCAACTCAAATCAACTCTCAAAGCTCAAAATACAGTGAGAAGTCATGACTGGTTTTCTGCTCAATGTGCTTCACCCGATTTGATGAAATGAGCTATGGGTAGCTTAGGGCATGGACAACATGTGGCAAAGAGTAATTAGCCTAATTTGTAGTAGCAGGTGACCGGAATGATGAAAAATGCCAAGCTACAAGGCGGCACTGATTTCAGATAATAGGAGGCGATTTTGATTAATTCGCCTAGTGGGATTATGGACCTATGTGAGGCCAATGTGGCTAAAAAATCTCACCCAATGATGCCTTGTGTGGGGACAATGGCAGCTCAAAGTTTGGCCATGAAAGGGGGAGAATGGATAAGGTGGGATTAGTGACTAATTAACTCAGATGTGGCTTAATTATGGACTAATACATGCATAGGGATAAGTGGGAGATGGCTCATGAGGAGAGGGGTGGTTTTGATACCATGTTGATAAACATGGGTACCAGGCATACAGCTATGGAAGCTTGCAAACACAAACCCTAATCTAGGTGATTAGCATATCCCAATCCTATGGTGGGTGAAGCCTAATTATACACATAATGAAAACCCTAATCTAACTATAAACTTGACTTAAGCTCAATCAAGTTACAAGATTAATACTTGTACTCATAGAGAGGATTAAGTGCATCGTGTTCCCATTGCTTGAAAATGGCACCTTTTATATGAGGGAGGTACAACTTTTGAATATGTGCTCATGTGGGATAATGCCTGTGTGTGATGTGGCTAAAGACTCTTGATCTTGGTTCTCTACTCATGCCTTGCCCCAACTTTCTGCTCATGGCACCATATTTGTCAACAAGGGATGATAGGACTAGTTATAGAGTATTATGCTTCCCTTTTCCAAGCAGAGAGGCAAAGTGATTGCATTGCATGCTTAGTATGAGAAGTGCCATGAGGCCATTCATTTGTTTCAGCAGCAAGTTGGTATCTTGCCAAACAGTGTGACTTTTGTCAATGTTTTGAAAGCTTACTACTATGATATAGTAGCACTTTACAGGGGAAAGATAATCCGTACTCAGGTTACTGAAAAATGGTCTCGACTTTGATTTATTTATCAAAAGCAGTCTCGTTAACATGTACACATTTGAGTGTGGAAGATGCATGCATAGGTTTTCATTCATTGCCAAAAGCGAAGCACAATGGCATGGAATGCACTCATTATGCAAGATATGCTCAAAATAACAATTATAAAGTGGCGAAGCGCTTGGTTTGATGAGAGGGCTTGCAGAAGCTGAGTGTTTCAACGTTCACCTCTCTTCTATCTACCTGGGTTCAAACATGGTCGTGTCAGATACCTTAGTGAGACTGCAAATTTACTTGAAAGTATGCCTTTTGTGACCAACATGGTTGGGTGGAAGTCTTTGCAAAATACATGGAAATTTGGCATTATGCCAAAAAAAAATCCATTCTTTTTTCTAGCGTTGACCTTATCTAGCTAGTTGGCCCACATTGCAGCTCTTAGTTGGCTGCTGTACATGTATCCTTTGCCTAGCCTGCCTTGCGTGCTGCCCATCAGAACTTGTCCATACTGCCTTAGCTGCCTGCTGTCTTGGCTTACATGCCAGATGAACCTGCTTCCTGTCACCATGTTGTCTCTATCAGTTGTATTGGCCATCTAGTATGGTAGTTTCTCTTCATAACTAAAACAATTTGAGAAGCCCATAATCAGTATTGAGATTATACTCCGGAGATGCATCTGGAAGTGAACAACTAGTCCTCTAGAGTCTAGACACCACTACATGTATATCGGGTTTTTATTTCCATGGGGACCTGAAATGCTAATCCAATGTGTTGCATTGAATTTGCTTCTCAAAGGCCCTTTTTTTTAACAAAATAAAATATTGAGGGCTTTGTGTGTTTTTTTCCTCTTTAATGGCCTTGGAAACTCAAACCTAATGTGATGCATTAGATTTGTATTTCATGAAACTTTTTTTCCAAAACAAAATAAGGTCTCCTTTTTTTAATGCATACTCTTTGTTTCTAAATGCATATCTTCTTCACCAGGACCGTCTTCGTGGCCATAAATGATGCTATTGTGCACAAGAGCGGAATATCCACTAAGCCCCTAACCTAGGCTCTCTAAATCTTCTAGAAAAGAACCCCTCTCCTGACATGGAAGCGAGGCCACCCATCCCATGAATGTTCCAATAGATAATCCACAAACATATGCATTGGAGGAGTGAGACCTGGTCGGTGCACCCTCTCGAGGAGGGTTTTGAAAGTTGATTTGGATGGGAGTATTCACAATCTTTGCATAGTTGAATGTGAGCTAGGTGATTAAGGATCAAGCCCTACTATGGGCATACTTGAGGCTCCATCTCTCACAACAATGAAGCTAGCAATATATCAGCATCGGCGGAGGGACTACCACATGTAAGAACACGAATATGACTAGATGGATCATGGGTTTTTCAAAGCATCAAGACTTGCATCACTCTAGGCTCTAACATCATTGTTGACAATCTCCTCTTAGACATTCCTCAACTTAATGGGTCACCTTAGTAGTTTTACTTCTAGTGGTGTATGACATGTTCTAAGGAAAACATAAACTTAATATTTTCTTTTACCATATATAGCATTGTGGGAGAGATAGAATGCTTTAAATAATGTATTTGTTCTTTGTTCAATTTGTAAAAAAAGCTTTGTCTCGTTGCTTGACTTTGTCTTGTTTATGATTATATGATGTGCTACCACTTTCTTGTTGCTCCGTATGCATGTCTGGTGGGAAGAGTGTAGGTGTCATAGGTATGCATGTTTGGTGGGGAGAGTCTAGGTGTCATAGATATGCATGTTGTAATCGCATTATATCACCAACTATTTTGAATAGATACAATGTCGTCGCCTCTATTTTGTTGGAGTGGGGTTGGTGGGAAATAGTGGTTCCCACTTGATAACATGTTCGTGGATACAAAGTAGCATCTGAGAAGGGCAAAGAAATGTTGGGTGAGCCACCACACAAACATGCCAACCTTTGAGACAATCTTCATTGCATTCTGGCAATCTTAAGAGCCTCTTGTAAGTTAGTGCATTTGGAGTACATGTCAATATTGGTGTTCCAAAACGAAACATCCGAATTGAGACTACGTTTGTGAATATCCTCATGGATTTTTATACCATCAAAACTAGAGCTTCATTGTTCTTCTCACATCCTACCATCCTACTACACTTGCATGTTTTGACTTTGAAAGAGATCATTTTGTTGAATATTATTCGGTAGATATGTATAATCACTAGTGTGGCTTACTTGCAGAAGCATATACCTTTTTTGTTAGCTCATCAAATCTAAAGAAAGATATAGATTGCCAAAGCATTCTAGATGTTCTTAATTCATATATTTGTAAAAAAAATCTTGCAATTTTTTCCCATTTGCAAAAAATCTCACAAAAAAATCACACCCTGAAGATAAGATTTAACCTTCAAGGTTGAATTACATTTTCCATTTGAGAGTGACAGATTTAGGTTATTGCATTATTATTTGGACATATAGTTTATGCTACATGATGATGGTACTGTCATGTTGCACTCAAAGTACATATAGAGATTGCTTACATGGTTTAGTCTTGAAGACTGTAAGCCTGTTGCTACACTAGTAGAGACAAGCACTAGGCTTAGTCTCTAGGATATAGGTGAACCATTTAATGCATCACTTTATCACAAGTTATTGGGTGCCTTGTCTACCTATTTAATACGAGGCTAGATATTCACTTTGGGGTCTCCTAATTGAGCAGGTTTATACACAATCCCAAAAGTAAGCATTGACAAGCTGCTAAAGTATTCAGATACTTAGTGGCACTCAGTCCCTTGGTCTATTCTATACTAACGGGGTGATATTCAGTTGTATGCTTTCAGTGATTCCAATTGGTGACATGTAAGTGATTCCAATTGGGCTGGATGTTATGACAAGTAAGTGATTCCAATTGGGCTAGATGTTATGACATGCAATTGTCCACTAGTTGCTTTTGCTTTCACCTTGGTGATTTATGTACAACATGACTCAGTGAGAAGCGCCGATTTCAGGGTGGGCGGGCTGTTAAAAAGAAAAGAGAACTCTTCCCGGGGCCCCCGCCGGCATCTACACCATAAGAAGATAGTATAAACCTATTGATCATAAGAGCTAGGCAGATTTGGAGGGTCAAAGGTGCCAAATTCAAATGACATAAGGCCAGTAAGAGCCAATCACTATGACAAGATGTAAAACTAGTTTTGTGACAAGGTATAAAATGATAAACCAAGCTAGAAATGACAAAAACAAGAGCAATCAAGGCCATTTAAATGGTCTAGAAACTAAGCCAAAAAGAAAGATAGAGGACCTTGGTTTGCTAAAATCCAACCAAAAGAATTTTCACTAAGTCAAACTGCTCCTAGTTGCACAAGCTAACCCTCTCTAACCCAATCTTTTGTCTTATCAAGAAGGCCCTACGTTGCTCTCTTTTTTGGTGATTTTGGTTTGGTTTGCCATTTTGTGTCTTGTCCACCCACTTTTGCATCCTATCATAGTCGACACTTTGTGATATTTCCCAAGGGCCTCACATCTAGCAACTTTAATACTTGCTCTCAATTTATTTTTTACTTATTGCCTTCTTTTGCCCATTTTTTTATGTGTCCCCACTTGTGTCACGAACAATAGATGGTGTCATCAATCTCATGCATTTGTTTCCTACATTGTATTGACGTTTCATGTCTTTTTGTCATTGACCAAAATTGCACATAGTAACCCAACAATACCAATGACTTATGATGTGAACAAAACACATATCCATGTTTAAGATATCACACACATTATTCCTTCACAACTTTCCATAACTCCACATTGTTCCTCGTTATTCTAATGACTCCCATGCATTTATTAGAATTATGTACAATCATTTGAAATTTTGTATTAAAAAAAATACAAGAATGAAATTGAAAAACAACAATTGTTTAAATGGAGAATCGGCCTAGAGCCCATATAGATATGACAACACACCCATTTATACAATAGGCCATTAGTAGCTAGTGAAATTCTTTCAAGAGATCCTTGGTGGTTAGGTGAAATCATTAAAGAAGGAAGAAAATCACCTTCGAATTCTTCCAAGTGAGAAAGACCATCCCAATGTTATCTACACTTGGAGCCATCACCAAGTTTTCTAGGGTCTGGTAGTGGGCATCCACCCTCTGAATCTTTCTAACCTCTTTATACATGACTTCTCATTGTTATGTTACATATTCTTGGTAGAATCCTCCAGTGCCACATAGTTGGGTTAAATGGTGGTGTCTTGTCATGAGAATATATTTTAAGTCCTCTAGAAAAATATTATTTATCCCCTCTTGAGTAATTTGGAGACACCTAGATTACTCTTGCGTCATGCCGGCTAGGTTAATATCGTGGGTGACACCACTATAAATATTAATACGTGCGGTATATGACGTATGTTTGAGGCCACCTATGATTATTTCAGTTAGGTTTGTATGGCAGGGTGATTCCTGGGGTACTTACGCCTGGTAGTCATGAGTTGGTGATGATTTGTGCGTGTTTAATATTTGTGGGATTAATTTAATAATTAATTAGGCTTATATTTTTAGGTGATGAAGACTATGGAAATTGAAGAGTTTACTTTGGAAGAAATGTCTTGGTTCATCACATTTCATTTTTGGCAAGCATAGTAGCTTGTAACCTTATCAAATGATTTTTCCATTTTGAACTTTAGGAAAGATACATTTATTTATATGGAATTTATTAAAGCCTATGGCTTTACCCTAGTCCCAATATTTGACACTCTATTTTTGTAAAAGAAGAGTGCCGTGCTCTCTAAAAAGCACATCTTGTATATTTTGGAGGCTATGGCCTAATTTTGGTGGAAAGAAAGCTAATAAAGAAATACTCTTGTGTGGGGAGAGGCCACGCACAAGAGGGGGGGAAGATTGCACCCAATATGGTCTTTTTGGAGCTAAGTATTTTTGTTTAAGTGTTTTAATTTTTCAATTGATTTGATTTAGTTGAAGCTTACAAGCAATGGTTTTTATGATTGAATTAATTCTCTACTTTCCACAATCAATTCCTAGAATAAGATTCCGGTTGCAGTGGTATCAGAGCTTGGGCTAGGAGATTTGTGGAGAAGGTAGGAAAGGGCTTCAACTTCTCAAAAATCAAGAAAGTGCAGGAATTTATCCAGTGGACAAAAGGGTGTTTTGCAGGTCTTTACCCAAAGGTCAAAGATTCAAAACTAGATCTACTCTCAAACCCACTCACCACCCTGCAAAACCATCCCTCTCTATCAAAAAGCGGTTTTTCCAAATACTCTGTGAAATCAAAATCTGACCGTATGGATGAAATCCTCATAGCCAAAAACCTCACGGGTAACTCTCAGAAATCAGAAAGCTTCAAGGTTGAGCAAATCTATAATGGACGGGGAGATAAACCTGTGTAAAAGCCATACATAATTCTTCAAAAGAAATTCCAAGCAAGAGGCGCACGGCGGCAGCCTGCCGGTGCAAAAGCGTGGAGAGAAGAAGAAAAAAATTATTACCACAAGCTTAATCAAGCTTAATCATCTCTCTAATCCTTCTCTTACTTTTCCCAATCCCCATGCAAGTCACATCACTTTTTGAACCTCTACTTTTCCCAATTTCCAAATTTGAGGAGAAATTCAAAGGCTTTCCAATTTTGAAAATTTCTGGGTGCAGAAAAGTGATTTACAGGTTTTAAAAAGCTTCAAAATTGCCTAGAAAAGGCCAGAAAATTCCGAAATCACTTCTGAAAAAATTCTAAAAATTTTAGAAAAATATTACAGAGTCTGGGCAAGGTTTACAGGATTGTTTCAGTAGGTTTCAAAGTGCAAAAAAATTATTTCATCAACAATTCGACTAGCCCAAGACTCTTGAATCACGCGGAATCGTTCGGGATTTGTTTGAGGCGACGAGAATCCAATTCAGCCATTGAACAACATCTTGTTCAGCTTCAACCAAGATCGAATTGCGGGAGAAAAACAAGATAAGTAATCATTTTTGCTTTATTTATTTACATCAAATAAAGTAAAATTTTATTTATCTACATCATTTGCACAAGCACTATGGCAGATTTGCCTATCTCGCCATCAATTCAAGAGCAACTCCTTTCTTTACAACATCAAATTGTAGAAGAAAGAGAGAAGCGTATTGAATTGGAGAGACAGCTCTCGAATCGTAGACGCAAGCGTGACTCTTCGCTATCTTTTGATGACGAAGATGACACTACAAAGCAGCATTTACTGGAACAAAGTATAATTGCATGCAAGTAGTGAAAGATTTGGATTTATACATTAAACCTTTAACAGAAAAGAGGGATTTCTTGGTTGCACCTTTACAAGGGGTAGATATAATTTTGGGTATGCCTTGGAGACACAAATACAATCCTATTATTGACTATGACACTCATAGCATTTCTCTAAGGAAGGACAATGAAAATATTATCCTCCTCAAAGGAGAAATGAGTCCTTTGTTGAGTCACACTCAAGCAAAGAGAGCTCTAAGAAAAAGAGACAAGACTTATATGGTATGGGTTTACCAGCTTGATGCTGAGTTGGACACATCCAAAAGACCAAAGTTTGATTCTTTTATCTCCAAATTTAGTGACTGTTTCATGGAAGATCTGCCTCTAGGATTACCTAAGTCTAGGCCTGAGGATCATAGTATTGACTTATTGCCTGGAAATTCCCCACCTTGTAAAGCTCCCTATAGAGTCAACAATTTAGAGCAAAGAGAAATCCAAAGCCAAATAGAAGACTTGCTAGAGAGAGGCCTTATTCGACCTAGTAGTTCACCTTTTGGAGCTCCAGTACTTCTTGTTAAGAAGAAGAACGGAACTTACCGAATGTGTGTAGACTATCGTGCATTGAATAAGATTACTGTCAAGAACAGATATCCTATTCCTAGGGTAGATGATCTTCTTGATAAGCTTAGAGGATCAAAGGTCTTTAGCAAGATTGACCTAAAGTTTGGGTATCATCAAGTCCGTATGACTCAATCTGACATTTTAAAGACAGCTTTTAGAACCCAAACTGGTCACTATGAGTTTTTAGTTATGCCATTTGGTTTGACCAATGCTCCAGCTAATTTCAGTCGTATGATGAATCGTATATTCCTTAAGTTTCAAAGTTTTGTTATAGTGTTCTTTGATGACATTCTTGTTTTCAGCAAGGATCGACAAGAGCATGAACAACACTTGGAACAAGTGTTCAATCTTTTGAGAGAAAATGAATTGTATGTCAATCTTGAAAAAAAGTTCTTTCTTTCAAGAAGAGATTGAATACTTAGGTCATATAGTGTCGGTCGAAGGGATTCGTGTAGATCCTAAGAAAATTGAGTATATTGCTTCTTGGCCTACGCCTAGAAACATACATGATCTTAGATCTTTTCTTGGCTTATGTAGTTACTATAGGAAGTTCGTTAAGAATTTTGCTTGTATTGCTCATCCTTTGACTGAACTCCTTAAGAAAGCTACAAATTTCAATTGGACTGAAAAGCAAGATAAATCTTTTGCAACACTCAAGAATGCTTTAACACAAGCACCAGTTCTTACACTACCTGATTTTCAAAGACCATTCTTTATAGTAGTGACTGATGCTAGTGGCAAAGGATTTGGAGCTGTTCTTATGCAAGACAACCATCCTATTGCTTATCAAAGTAGAAAGCTTAAGCCTGCAGAGCAAAATTATAGCACTTATGACAAGGAATTAGCAGCAGTAGTGCATGCTTTGAAAATCTGGAAGCATTACCTAATGGGCTCTGAATTTCTTATCAAGACAGACCAAAAAAGCATTAGGCATTTGCTTACGCAACCTCTTATTTCAGATAGGCATATCAAATGGACAGCTTTCATTCAAAGTTTCCAACCTATGATTCAATATCAACCTGGAAAAGAAAATGTTGTTGCCGATGCTTTGAGTCAAAGACCAAATATCAACAACATTTCTATAATTGAAAGTGAACCATTTATCCTCATGAAAGAAACTTATGAAGTTGATCCAAATTTTTCTCAAATATGGATCAAATTGCGTGAAAACAATTGGACACCTCAAGGAAGTTATTCTCATAATGATGGCTATCTTTTCTTTGAGAAAAGATTGTGTGTTACTTAACCTTACAGACAGCTTGTCTTGGAAGAGATGCACCAACCACCATTTGTGGGACATAGAGGAGTTTCCGCAACACTTCAAGTAGTTTCTCGAGAATTCTATTGGCCCCATTTAAAGAATGATGTAGCTAAGTTTGTAGCTGAATGTAACATTTGTCAAACAATTAAAAGCTACAAAGGCAAGGCTTTAGGATTGCTTATGCCTCTACCTATTCTTGATAGACCATGGGAACAAGTGTCTATGGATTTCATTACTGGCTTCCCTACTACTTCCAGTCACCATGACATGATTTGGACAATAGTGGACAGATTTAGTAAGCAAGCCTATTTCATTCCATGTAAAAAGACACTAACTTCTCAGCAAGCCGCGAACATATTTGTTAAGCAAATTTTTATTGATCATGGTCTACCCAAAGTGATAGTTTCTGATAGAGATTCTAAATTTTGTAGTCACTTTTGGGTTGCTCTTTTCTCAAACTTAGGCACTAAGTTAGATTTTTCCACGGCATTCCATCCGGAATCGAATGGACAAACCGAAGTTACAAATAGCACTATCTTAGATATGCTTAGAGCCTATGTTTCCCAGCAACCTAGTGCATGGGATAAGTACATACACCTACTCCAATTTGCTTATAATAATACTCCTCATACTGCTACTGGTCGAGCACCATTTGAGATCATCTATGGAAGAGCATTGCCTATTCCGGCTACTAGACTCTCTCATAAGATTGAAGCAGCCGACCAATATGTTAGAGACTTTGATCGCATTCTATCTGAAGTGCGTGATTGTATTGCAAGAGCTCAAGAGAAGTATACATCTCAAGCAAATAGGAAGCGCAAAGATTTTTCATTTCAAGAAGGTGATTATGTACTTTTGAGAATTGAAAAGCGTCGATTAAAGAGTGTGGAAAAAATCTCTGCAGTGAAGCTAGCGCCTAGATATTATGGGCCATTTAAAATCCTCAAAAAGATTAATGATGTGGCCTATAGACTAGAGCTTCCATCTAATTGGAATATCCACAATTCTTTTCATATCCATCTCTTGAAACCTTTTCGAGGAACACTTCCTGCTCACCCAACATATGAGGAACCACCTCTTATTGAAGGAGAGGAAGAAGTATTAGTTCCTGATGCTATCATTGACCAAGAGATAACAACAACAAGGACAGGTAATCAATACTTCAAGTATCTTTTGACTTTCAAGAATCATCCACAAGAAGATGCTAAATGGATGCCTGAAAACTTTTTCCGAGTTTACCCTGAAATTCTTCATTCTTTTCAAACCCAGCAAATCTGCAATTGAGGACAATTGCAAACTCAAGCAAGAGGGATGTCATGAGACTATATTTTAAGTCCTCTAGAAAAATATTATTTATCCCCTCTTGAGTAATTTGGGGACACCTAGATTACTCTTGCGTCATGCCGGCTAGGTTAATATCGTGGGTGACACCACTATAAATATTAATACGTGTGGTATATGACGTATGTTTGAGGCTACCTATGATTATTTCAGTTAGGTTTGTATGGCAGGGTGATTCCTGGGGTACTTACGCCTGGTAGTCATGAGTTGGTGATGATTTGTGCTTGTTTAATATTTGTGGGATTAATTTAATAATTAATTGGGCTTATATTTTCAGGTGATGAAGACTATGGGAATTGAAGAGTTTACTTTGGAAGAAATGTCTTGAATCATCACATTTCATTTTTGGCAAGCATAGTAGCTTGTAATCTTATTAAATGATTTTTCCATTTTGAACTTTAGAAAAGATACATTTATTTTTGTGGAATTTATTAAAGCCTATGGCTTTACCCTAGTCCCAATTTGACACTCTATTTTTGTTAAAGAAGAGTGCCGTGCTCTCTAAAAAGCACATCTTGTATTTTGGGGGCTATGGCCTAATTTTGGTGAAAAGGAAAGCTAATAAAGAAATACTCTTGTGTGGGGAGAGGCCACGCACAAGAGGGGGGAAGATTGCACCCAATATGGTCTTTTTGGAGCTAAGTATTTTTGTTTAAGTGTTTTAATTTTTCAATTGATTTGATTTAGTTGAAGCTTACAAGCAATGGTTTTTATGATTGAATTAATTCTCTACTTTCCACAATCAATTCCTAGAATAAGATTCCGGTTGCATGTCTATACCAAAGAAAAACTTGAAAACTTCTCTTTATCCAACGTTCAAGCTTGTTGTATTTCAAAATTGTTGTAAAAGAGTGGAATGAGTTTATCCCTTTAAGAGACAAGTTCCACATTCTAAATAAATGCATGTAGGCTAGAGATTGAGGTGGGCATGGTTATAGGAGCTACGTAGGTGGCTTTCTTACTAAAATGAAAGTTGTGAGACTTGAAGTGACCTTAACACAATTGACTTGTATAATTATCATTTATTTGAAAAACTTAAATTGTAAACTTTTTAAAATTGACTAGACTTACAGAGACATAACACTTAACAACGATATTTCTTTACAAAATGTAGAGAATGCCAAACATTATAAATTAAAGATAGTTTTAGAAAATTATCATGTAATCTATAAATAAAAGCCATAAAAACTTAGGCATTGTAATCAGAATTTTATAAATTTGATACATTAGCTTTTCTCTATATATGTTTGATGGAAAACATAGAGGGGGCTTGGAAGCCAATGTAAGGCATTATATTCTCCCCTCTATAATGAATGGTTTTTTCATCTACCATAAATTTTTAAGCTTCTATCCTAAATTTATGAGGTTCTAATTTTCATTCTCAAACAATTAGTTGGTGTGCTTGCAACTTCTCTAAGGAAAAACTTAAGCTATACTATGTTGATCAATGTAAAACCTCACATTGTTTATTTTCTTCATCACACATCTAATAGCAAGTCCCCTTGTTGTGCACCCTCACTTGTATTCTAGCCCTCCCATAATAACATATAAGCAAGTCCCATTGATGTACATCCTCACTTCTATCACATCCCTCCCACAACAATTTTTAAGTAAGTCTCCTTGATGTAAATCCTTGCTTGTATCCCAGCCATCCTATAACAACTTATCAAGCACTTGTAAGATCAGGGTGTCCAGTTTTGTCCAATTTATGCTAGATTGGGACAATGCTTGGAGAAAAAATTTGGGGAGGCAAGGTACTTCAAATGAGATCATGAAACTAATAGAAAATATAAATTCACTTAAATTAACCCAATATAAATTAGTCTACTTAATCAACATTAATTAAAAATATGATAAAATGATAAAAAATGATCTTTCCATACTTAGAGTGATCCTTTTGTTTTTTTCATAGATGAACCATTACAAGTACACTATTCCCTATAGGTTTTATATGATTTACATCAAAAATATAATTTTACTTAATTATATTATTAATATTTGTAGGCCTTCTAGTAGCCTGGAGAAATTTTGGAAAAGAGATCATTAAAAATCCAACCATTGGATTTGGAATTTGACTAACCACCACATTTTACTAATGTCTCACTATCTACCACTCTTTTCATCTACAAGATTGAGCATTTTAAGTGGTAGTTATTGTGGGTGCAAAAACTGGCATATATTATAATACTTTAAGGACTTTGAAATATTTAAACAAAATATATAAATAGCTTAAAACTTTCTCAAAAAAATAAGTTAAGATCTATATTATGTGAATATCTAACGTCCAAAGTGCGAATCTCATATATGAGTTTATATGTAAAAGATATTAGCATTTTATATGGAATGAGTCCAAATTTGGGACAGGGTCTATGCATTGCCTTTGTACTTAAGAAAATGAGGACTTTCGACTTTCTAATGTTTAATCAGATTATGCAACTATATTCCCAACTTTTTGCAGGTGATGTTCCAAAAAAAGAATTTGAAAGGAAATTCCTTCATTAGTTTAGGAGAGATTGGCCACTAAAGGCAAACAAATGCCTATTTTTTTATTGTTTACACAGTGCTTGAGTGAACAAAACTGGGCACCCCGATCTTGCAACCACCATTGGATTACACCCTCTTTATAGACCCACATGATTGGGATCCTTTTCTCAACAATGTTAGAGATAATATAAAAAATACAAAGTGGCATGATCCATCTAGAGTAATTTGTTGCAAAAAAAGCCATAGGTAAAGTGAAAAAAGGATTTGATGCCAAGTTTCATCTTACACCAACAACTTGTTGAAATATACAAGTGAATAGGGTGTGTGCGGGAACAAGCCCTTAGCAAGAGGCTGTAGTAAAAGAGAATCTGCAAATGTGAGAGAAGCTTTGAAAAGGTGAGAAGTATCTACTGGGAGAGAATAAAGGGTAGCATGAGGGATTTAGGAGGTGTGGAGATATTCTGGGAAGAGGTGGAGAGAATCAAGCAAAAAAGAGGTGGAGTGAATCAAGGAAAGATCAGTGGGATTAGATGCTTGGATGTAAACTCTATAAATTGAGGAATTGGCCTAATGAGAATTTGCTGGTTTTTTATTATCCATGCCTACATTAAGCTATCAATTAATTACTCGTGTCACTAATCACGTCTAAATTATTATCTAATCTCTTTGTTAATGATGTTTATTCTAGCATTTGATCCACCATAGCTCATCACATTTGATCCACCATGGCTCATCACATTGCGCAAATTTAACATGGTATCAGAGCCTAGCCTAGAATCCATCAAATTTATGAGCCCATTATCTTACTAAGGATTAGTAGATGATTAAGAAATAATCTTTTTTTTAGTGTTTTCAACAAGCTCTCTATACCCCCGGCTAGTGGAGGGGCTTGATCTCCCTCCAGGCTTAATAATAGCCTCCAAGCTCTTAGCCATACATTATCATACTCCTCTCAAGGCTTCAACCCATTCAATCAAAACCTCAAACCGTCGGCGCAAGCTATTTTCGCTAATTTTGCAGTGCCATTTTTTGAGGAAAAAATGAGATTTCTGCTTCATCAAATGCAATGGCTCTAATTCCTCTTGGCCCTAGGGGTTTTCAAGGGTTCTCTACAAGCTGGTGAAGACAGTTTTTTATTTGATCAAATTTACAGTGAGATCCAAGCTCTTCATCAAATCTGCAGGTGACTTTGGTAAAACAGAGATTAAGCATTTAATGGGTCATCAAATCTTGTGTTTCTTGGCTTAATCCTTTACTAAACTAACTGCTATTGATGGCCTTGAAAGGATTTGAGCTCATTTGAACTCTAAGGCCTTAGATCTGGACTCCCCACATACTCTATTTTTTGCACACAAAACAGAGTATTAATTTACTAATCAGTGATAAATCAACACTAATCACTATATTTTGGTACAATTGAGGGTTCAAATTAACCATTAGGTTATCTGATATAAAACGCTATAACTTCAAATTGCAATTCGGAGATGGTTTGATACTCCAACCATTCCGTACAGATTGTTACCCTTGGTTTAATATAATTTCTGGGGGTAAAATTATGCTGATAAATTTGTGGTAATCATCATCTTACATTTACCCCTTGGTTAATGCCTGTAAAAATCACACTCAAATTCAAGATTATTGACAGCCAGAGTTGCATTTGGGAATGTACATAAGAATGAATGCTATATGCATTATGTATTGGGCATACATAGGTGATTGCATCATTGTAAAAATGGGATCAGACACTGTCCTTGTTCAGAATAAGGCAAGAGGTAAGACCTCCCGCATAGATTTGGGTTTGCATTTCATAATGACACAAGATAAACATCAAAAGAGCCCAAAAGAACTGTCAACAATACATTAAAACATGTTGCTCACATGGAGCAAGAACTCACGGTCAAGCTCATGGCCCCAGGCATGAAAGAAGAAGAACATCTCTTTCCAAGAGGAGGATTAACGCCGAGAAGAAGAGCTAGAGGAAGCATTGAAGGAAGACATGGACGCGTGAAGAGAAGCTACCACAACAAAAAGACTGAAAGAAGAGGAAGACATGGACGCGTGAAGAGAAGCTACCACGACAAGAAGACTGAAGACAAGAGAAGATGTGAGGCTCCAAGAAGTGAGGAGCCATGTGAAAATCTCTAAGAGAGAGAGAGAGAGAGAGAGAGAGAGAGAGAGAGAGAGAGAGAGAGAGAGAGAGAAACCCCACAACCCAATGTAACCTGCCCCAACAGAGTAAAACCACCTTTGAGCCACCGATGATGTAGGCCATGTGGTAGATGTATGTGTGAGCACTTTAGTCAAGGTCACGGACACTTGTAGTAGCCTTGGACACATAGAGAGAGAGAGTGTCAAGGACTATGAGTTTAGGGACTTGAGGCACTGGTCGCGGACTATCAAGTAAGAAGGAAACTTGGTATAGGGTCCAGGTGTGCTAGGATTATTCACTTGAGGGGAGGTGTGGTAAGCACTGGTCATCACGGACTATTAAGTAAGAGGGAAACTTGGTATAGGGTCCAGGTGTGCTAGGCACTGGTCTCGCAGACTATCAAATAAGAGGGAAACTTGGTATAGGGTCCAGGTGTGCTAGGAGTATTCACTTGAGGGGAGGTGTTGAAATATACAAGTGAATAGGGTGTGTGCGGGAACAAGCCCTTAGTTAGAGACTGTAAAAGAGAATCTGTAAATGTGAGAGAAGCTTTGAAAAGGTGAGAAGTATCTACTGGGAGACAATAAAGGGTAGCATGAGGAGATTTAGGAGGTGTTGAGATATTTTGGGAAGAGGAGGTGGAGAGAATCAAGCAAAAGAGGTGGAGTGAATCAAGCAAAAGAGGTGGAGAGAATCAAGCAAAAGAGGTGGAGTGAATCAAGGAGAGATCAGTGGGATTAGATGCTTGGATGTAGACTCTATAAATTGAGGCATTGGCCTACTGAGAATTTATCGATTTGATTATCCATGCCTATATTAAGCTATTAGTTAATTACTCACTAATCACATCTTAATTATTATCTAATCTCTTTGTCAATGATGTTGATTCTAGCATTTGATCCACCATAGCTCATCACATTGCTGCAAATTTAACACAGCTTTCAAAAGTCAAGTTATTATGCATGCTACTAAGGATTAGTAATGGGATGGTATCAAGCCTTCCATAAGTATGCTACTCAATAAGTACATTGGGGGGGACACTTTAAGAGGTAGGTACATTGGGGGGACACTTTAAGAGGTATTGTGTAGAAGAACACCTCTTAATAAGCAAGCAAATTCACTTTCTCTCATGCATAAATACAATCACTCCCTAATGTTTGCATGGACTGCTTGAAAATCCCTATCAAGCATTCCAAAGGTGTCATCACTACATGAAAATTATATATAGCATGTGCAATCATTGATATTTTTTAAACCCCTTATATGTTCTTTTTAGGATTTTAAATATGTCCCTTATATAAATTTTAAGATAATTGACCCTTTTTAGACCAAACTTAGAGTATCATGTGCTCTCCACCCCTAGTGCTCTCTAAGGGAAGAAACTTAGAGTATCATGTGCTCTCTAAGGGAAGAAACTATCCTCAAATCGAGAGTTTCATGCTCTCCTAATTCTCTACGAGTGGAGGAACTACACTCAAATTGAGAGTATCGTGCTCTTCAATGCTCTTTGAGGGAAGCAACTATCCTCAAATTGAGAGTATTGTGCTCTCTCTAATGCTCTCTGAGGGAAGAAACTATCCTCAAATCGAGAGTATCATGCTCCCCTAAACTATCCTCAAATCGAGAGTATCATGCTCTCCGGGGGGGAGGAACTATCCTCAAATCGAGAGGCACTGTTATTTTTTTCTTTTCTTTTTTCATTAGAAAACTACCTTTATGTGTAAAAATTTCTATAAGGCCATGGAAAAAAAACACTTTATTAAACTCACATGGTATATTTGCATATGACACCCTTGTCCACAATCCTTACCTACTCTAGCTAATTGCCTTGTTGGCATCCCCTCTCTAGCTTTATTGATCTCATTTAGGTAATCAATGCTCCATGAATGTTGGAGATATGTTCTTTGTGGGAGGGCCTCAATCAAAACTCTTTGGAAAAAAAAAAAAAGAGCCAAGTGCAGTCAAGCTCTTGCTTTAATTTTACTATGTAAGATGTGTTTTATTCTTGTATTTCCACATGTAGTTATTAAGTCCATATTAGGAAATTTGGAAAAATCCCAATTTCCCATTTTCATATGTTTAGGACAAATTAGCCAATAATAGGTCAATAAAATGTATTAACTTCTTTTCTCCAAAGTGCATATAATTTTGTGATAGTGAGGCTTACAATACTCAAAGTATATTATATTTAAGAACAAGCTTATAAGAATGCTTTATTTAAAATGAACATTTTATACCACAAATTTTGTGATCACAATCATCATGTTGCCTCAACAATATATCAAAAAAAAAATAGAAAATGACTTTTTGATTAATTCATCAAAGCCATTAATTAATGACAAACCCTTTACAACAACGATAGCATGTCCTACTCCAAACTCAAAGTTCACAAATATCTTCATTTCCATGAACTCAACATTACATCCACAAACATTACTCAATCATTGAGTGTGTCAACTTGATGACATCCTTATGTCTATTCATATAGCTACCAATATCCTTAGTTCACAATATCTTCACTTCCATGAACTCAACATTACATCCATTAACATTACTCATCATTGAGTGTCTCAACTTGATAACATCCTTATGTCCATTCATATAATTACCAATAATTGTTAAGTTAGCCAAAGATAATAATGGAGATAGAAAAAATGATGTTTACAAATCTAAGAAAAAATGACTACTCATTAAAGATAAGGCCTTAACAATGATACTTACAAATTGCTATGACTATACAAGACCAACACTCATAAAAATATAGTTGTAGATAGACCAATTATTAAAGATAATGCCTTAACAACAATGACATTTTCAAATTGCCATAACTATAAAAGGACCAATGCTCATTTTAAAAAATAGATTGAATGAAACATAATGACAAATGATGGAAACTTAATATTGATAACACATTGCAATCAAAACTCATAGTCAGCAAAGAGCTCAACTCCTACCTTGAGGTTACATATAGATTAACCATAAGCGTATCCATATTCAAGGTTATTGATTGACATGTGAGTTTTTTTATGCCAAGGTGGCAAAGATGAAGAAAACACGTATCTCACATTTCCTTTCTCATTGGAACCCCTACAACTATTTATGTAACCTGCCACATTTCTATCTCTAACATCACCCACTATATATACTTGATCCTCTTCAATGTCAACTGTTGGGTCCTCAACAAGAATGGAGTACCTCCTTGATTTGGGGTGTATGGAACACAACAAATTCCATTCATCATGAAGAAATCTAGATCCACAATAGTGTAACAAAGCTCGGCCACCAAGAGGAACACTTGATTGGATGAATAGCCCTTTACCAACACCAATAATTATTGAGTTCTTAACCATGAAGGAAACCTCATTAATGTAAAAGACTACCATTTTGAATGGCCAATGAGATGGTAACTGCTATCGTAAAGGCAAAGTGGAGAAACTTCAAATATCCTTACCGCTGCTGAAAACAACAAAAATTCATGATCATTAGTGTTTACACTAGGATAAACAATATAAAAGAATCCAATTAGTGTTTACACTTGTAGTATGCTTAGAGTTGTGATATGAAACCCTTAGCACCTTTTCTTATAACCTAGTTGTTCCACATAGTGCATTGCAACCATTTCATTTAGTTTTGACACTGGTGGTATTTTTTTCAATATCTTTAATTGTGCAGTACTTAGAGTCGATGGAGGAGAGTGTATTGTTCTTGAAAATGTAACTTCAAAATCACGTGTTGCATGTTTAATAACACCTTGGCATGAACTGAATACGTCATTTTCATCACATGCTAAGCCTACATATTCCTTGGATTTATCCTTGTACATCTCCTCCCACTCTATAATCACACGTTGAAAGTATTCATAATACAAGGTATGTCCTTGTTGGACCGGCAACAACTATCCATATCTATCAAAAGAAATCATTGTACGAATGTCTCTAGCCATATCCAAATGGCACAAGTATCTGTATAAGTCTTCCAATGTGTTGTCATATGCGCATTAATGTCAAATTTGGGTGAAAAAATGCAATTCTATGGTGGACTTGCACATCCTTTGTATGGACTATCATCAATGAGAACTATCCTTGTTACATAGCATTGTGCATTACATTGGTGCCAAACCTTTTTGAGAGGTTTAAACATGGTCTCCACACCCATATTTTCTAGCTGAAATATCTTCTCACAATTAAACACATAACACTGCTCTTGTCCCCACACAATAAAAAATGGTAATTGTATCCCTACATGTAATTCTAGAGTTTCCACCATATGCATGACATTTTTGTGCAAAGTTGTGGACCATATCCCAACATGGAACTTTATGAATAGATTGGCTAAAAACTCTATGCATCATGGACGAAGTACAATCCATTGTTTCCCACAACATAAGCTTGTATGCTTATTTGACTTTGTGAAGCAACGTTCTAACAATATTCCATTCAAATCCAATATTATAGACATTTGGCCTATCACATTCCTTGTATCTAATCCTATGTTGTCATTATCTTTGTTAACACATCTGTGATATACTTTATATGTCGAAGAAAAGAGATGAAAGACATGTTGTTAATCAACCAAAACTCAATCAAAAAATCACACACATAACTTCTCACAAATATTATATATATTTTTCACTATAAAAACTCAAATTTGGTAATATGATCAATTGTTCACATATTATGGATGGTTTTGAATGTTGGATTTAGCTAGATATCCAAATCTCACTAGATAATGTCTTGTGCCGCATACATGTTATAGTAAAAAGAAAAGATACAAGACATTGAGTCAATTGACCAAAACTCAATTAGAAAATCACAAACACATGATTTCATTACTCTTAAAATACCTGATATGTCTCTAAGTACATAGAATTAAATTTGGTCATATAGTTAGTTGTTCACATATTTGGATAAAGACCATATTAGATGAAATAGGAGAAATCTTGCATTTTGGAAATTTTAAAATTAGTATGTTTTGCATAAATTGGGAATTTACCACTTATTGTGGGAATTTGTACGTGTGTAAAGAATGGCCATTGGGCCATTCTTTACACATGTAAAGAATGGCCATTGTGTAAAGAATGGCCACTGGGCCATTCCATACTTGCAAGGAGATAGATAGATCATGTAGGAAGGTGGTGTTGATAAACACCATAACAAGGAAGCTACATATGTCTTGTACATAAATACCCCCACAGACTTCATGATTAAGGATCAAACTAATAAACGAAACTCTACTTTCAATGGCAACAATTAAATGAAACAATCTTTAAATTTAAATACCAAGTCTTGAACAAGTACGATGGTAGATTATGATGGTGGAAAAACAATCTCGTTTGCAAAATTAGGTTGTGAGAAATTATATTACACACACACACACACACACACACACACACACACACACATATATATATTACACACACATATATATATATACATATATACATATATACACACACACACATATATATATACAAATATACATATATATATACACACACATATATATACATACATACATATATATATATATATATATATATATATATATATATATATATATATATATATATATACATATATACATACACACACACACACACACACACACACACACACACACACACACACACACACACATATACATACATATATATCATAGATACATACATATATATATACATATATATATATATATATATATATATATATATATATATATATATATATATATATATACATACATACATACATACATACATACATACATACATACATACATACATACATACATACATACATACATACATACATACATATATATGTATTATATGTATATGTTAATTTTTTACTATTTCACTTTTTTAATGTATTTTTAATATTTTAAAAAATATATATTATATATTATATATTACTATGTTACTATTTTACTCTTTTACTATGTTAGGGTTAGAGAGAGAGGGGGATGAGAAGAGAGAGGTAGAGGGAGAGAATAAATGAAGAGAGGGTTAGAGTGGATGAGAGAGGAAGAGAGAGGGGGGCGAGGGGGGCCGGTGGTGTGAGGATGAGCCATACAAGCTAAGGTGGACGTGGTGAGTGGATATGGAGGTGGTGAGTGGTGGAGGGAGGAGGGTGAACCATGTTGGTTGGCTGAGTGGAGGTGGTGAGTGGAGATGGAGGGTGGTGAGTGGTGGAGGGATGAGGATGAGCCATGTTGGTTGGCTGAGGTGGAGAAGATGGGAGGATCTAGTGTTAAGAGAAGGATTACAAAAAGATGGAGGTGGTGAGTGAAGATGGAGGTGGTGAGTGGTGAGTGGTGGAGATGGAGGTGGTGAGTGGTGGAGGGAGGAGGATGAGCCATGTTGGCTGGCTAAGGTGGAGGATATGGGAGGATCTAGTGTTAAGAGAAGGATTATGAAGAGAAGCTCCCTCCACCAAGCTCCCTCAGAATACACACTTGGCTTGCGTCCGTCCTCCATCAAATTATAGTTTTCCTCGTACATTTAATGTACAAGATAAGGAAAATAACATTCTCCTAGGGGAGTTGTTGTCTTACTTGCTACATCTTAATGAAGCTAATAATGTGGGCAATGAGATTGAGACTAACCAGTATGGACAATTGCATGTGATCGAGGGCCATGAAGATTCTAAGATCATCCAAGCAGCCTGTTGATGGAATGGAATGAGCAAAATCTTCAATTGTCAGGAATGGAATATAGAACAAGAAATATTCATCTTGCAGTCCACTAAGGGAGACGGCTATAGGCGATAAGAGAGAATCAGAGGGTGCATGTTCTTGTGAGACTTGAAGTCTAGCCAAACTCTTATGGGTAGAGAGTTTGGGGAGGCGCCTTCTCCTACGTGCAAATCATAGAGAGGTGTACAATGTTTTTTGTTCAACTTGTGACTTTGGAGGAGGCTAGGGACATATACAATTTTAAGAGTTGATAGCTAGTCGAGGTGCTCTTTATCCAGCTCACCTTCACTTTCACTCTCACTTTCTATGAGATTATGGCAAGCCTGGAAGATATTGATGGGGGCAAGCTTGTTAGGGAAGCAGGGTTCTTCCATGAGACATGTTCCACCCGTGTGGAGATCAACTTCTATAGTCTCTTGATCCTTGCGAGTGTAGACACGATCGGTACCCTAGTCATGGACTAATTTCATTTCACGCAAGTAGGGACGACCGAGGATGACATCAAAGGCACCCAGCTGCTTGGTAAAGTCCATGACCATCCACATGACCACAAAGCTTTGTTTAAAGTTTAGCCCTACAGTCTTGATGTTGAGTGGTTGGGTTAGACCTAAGGGCATTATGGCCATGCAGTTAGCCAATTCGGCAATCAATATGGTTTTGTGTAGGGGTGGCTATCCCCATTTCATCTAACATTGTTTTGTTAGGACGTTTGCTCCATCACCACCATCCAAGATGGCTTTAGTCTATTAACCTTTGTACACAATGGGCAAAATTGGATGTGCGTCATATTTTTCAACATGATCCCCTTGTTCATTTGTAGGTGCTTTGGTTTCTAGCGGGGTGGTCCTTGTTGCAATTTGTAGAGGTGGGGCCAAAGTTTGAATTGCTTCCACCATAGGATATTTTGCAAAGGGATTCTCCTCTACAAGTAGAATCTTTACAAATCCATGGTAGGGTTCCTTGTGTTTTGGCTCTGGTTTTGGTTTAGTTTTAGTCTCAACCCCATTTTTCTCAATGATTGGCTTTGGTGAGGGTGCGGGACTCATTAGAGCCTTTCCCTTGTCAACTATTACGGGTTTAGATGGGGTTTCTTTGTGTGCACATCACTGTTGGAAGAGGATGACGGAGAGTCTTTGCTCTTTGTGGAGCTACTCTGTAAGATGACATTGCTATCACCTTTGCTCTCGTGTTTGGAACATTGTTTCTTTTTGCCACTTGAGGCAGTTTTGTCAATTATTGGCTTTTACTTACCTTTAGTAGCAAGCTTGGAAGTAGAAGCTTTGGAGCCTTCATTGGTTGTTGCCTTTCTTTGTTTGTTTTGCAATCGTGTGAGCACAGGCAATGGGACTGTGGTGATTGCTCTGCATTGAATGCTTAGCACATTGATGGTGGATGCTTCTAGTGGCAAGCTGGTGATGGTGGAGAACCTCATTGCTAAACAAGGGGCAATCTTTGTAGAAGTGGTCTACTCCACAAGCATGACATGGGTCTATTTGGACACTCGGCCACTCAATGAGGGCCATGGTAGTGGAAGCACTGCAAGGGAGGCTTTCCTCCAAGTGCACCAATGGTGTGCACAAGCTGTGTAGGGTCAATGGGAGGTATTGGTAATGGTAGATTGCTCTCGATGGGAGCAATGCTTGGATATGTGGCATGTACCTCCATGGTTTGTGCTAGGGGTGGAGTCAGTGTTGGCGGTAGCAAGTGAGTTTGATGAGGGATTGCTAATAGGGGCATGGATAATGGCTATGGTGGTTGGCCTGGGGTTGGATGTGAATGGTGTGAATTCAGGCCATGTTGCAAGGGGCATGTGGTCGGCTCATGGGCAGGACTCTAGTTCTGGCAAGTTATCTTCCAAGAAGATAGCCCATTTGCAACCTTGTTCAAACAAGGTTGGGTCTTTAAACAACAAATAATCATGAAGCCTTGTGCTATGGAGTCCTTCTAGTAGGAAACGTCCTAGAAGTTGCTGATCACTCAGCTTTTCTTCTACTTTGCAGTGTGAGTCTAGGCACTTGGTGCGGACAATATAATCGCGCACGGACTCATTGTGGGATACTACCAAATGTGGTAGAGTTGGAGGATAGGACTCCATTTGGATCCTTGGGGTATGAAGCCAATAGTAAATGCCTATTTGAGGCTCGTGTATGTTGCTCTATGTTCTGCAAAGGGATGGTGTGAAACCATTGGCTTGCCATACCTTGGGGGCTTAGTCCGAAGGCCTAGATGCATGTCTTCATTCAAATCTCCAAAAACTTCACAAATTTGCTCAAATACCTTAATACTATGGAAGGGGTCTTTCGATCTGCTGAATTTGGTCATTAGCTTAGAGATTTGAATGGGAACGGGCTTTGTGTGTGGCTTTGGTGCTATAGGGTGCATCTCGTGGGCCACTCCCCTTCCTATAACTTCATCTAGATGGAAGATTGAAGGTGGGGGGTGAAGAGGGGGTGATGTGGGTGGTGTGAACATGGGTGGTTCACATGAGAGAGGGTTATGTGTGTGTGCATGGTCTAAATGTGCATCCTCTCACAACAGGTGCATGTAGGGTGAAGCACCACTTATGGAGGTTTTCGACATGAATGGTCTTACCCATGTGACCAAAGAATGGTTCATCGGGTTGGGGCATGTATGCAAAAGATGTGGGCGGGGCCAAGGGAATTGCGCTAGATGTTGCACGTGTGGGCATAACATGTATGGACAGAGTAATGGCCTATGTCATGCTTGGTTGTGCGACCGAATGTGTATGTACGATGACCGGGGTGCTTTGGAATGAAGCAGGCATGTCAAGGATAGTCCACCATGTTCGGAGAGTGTCCATGGTGCGGGTCGTGAAGTGGTTTGGTCTACGTTGGTGCCTATGTGCCTATGTGCCTATGTGCCCAAATGTACACGAATGTGCTTGTTTGGTTTGTGCACGAACACACTATAATGAAGAGTGGTTACCCTTGGCGGGGGTCAGGGATGAGGTCTCGCTCTAGGCCGAGGCCTATGTTCTTGGGCATGGTCTCGTTTGTGGGTCTCGTGCGTGTGTTTCCCTTGTCTCCATCGCTGTCGCCCACATTTGTGTCTCTTTTTCCGTGTGTAGGGGCCCTTGTCATTTCTCTTCTTGCCCTTTGGGTTGATATATATATATATATATATCCTTTGAAAGATATATATATATATATATATAGTTTCTTTTTTGCTCTTCTTTGCTTCTCCTTTTTTGTTTATATATATATGTATATATGAGAATATATATATATATATATATATATTATTTTTTCCTTGTACTTTTTCTTCTTTTTTATGTTTTTGGGTGATATATATATATATATATATATTCTTTTATTTTCTTATTTTTTCTTTATTTCTCGTGATTTTATTTATTTTTTAGTATATATATATGTGTGTGTGTGTGTGTGTGTGTGTGTGTTTTCTTTCTTTTTATGTGTCTTTTTCTTGATGCTTTTTATGTGTCTTTTTCTTGATGCTTTTTCTCTTTTTTCTTGGTTTTTCTTGGTTTTTCTCTTTTTATTTTTTGAATATATATATATATATAGGTCTTTTTTGTTTTTTCTTCTTTTTGTGCCTTTTTCTCTTTTTTGGATTTTGGTTTTTTTCTTTTTATGTTTATATATATATATATATATATATATATATATATATAGTTTTTATCTTTTTTCTTTGTTCTTTTTACTTTTTATATTTTTGATTTTCCATTTTTTATGGTTTTTGCTTTTAGGCTTTTTCTATTTTGTTTGGTGATCTTTATATATATATATATATATATCTCTTTTTTGTTTTTCTTTTTTTTTCTTATGGTTTTCTATTTTTTATTTTCTATATACTTTTTTATCTTTTTTGGTTTTTTGGGTTTCTTTTTTTATTTTTATGGTTCTATATGTATATATACAAAGATATATATATATATATATATATATATATATATATATATATATATATATATATATATATGTAGCTTTTTCTTTGTGTTCTTTTTTATTGTTTATGTTTTTGGTTTTATTATTTTTTTGTTTTTGAGTTTTATGTTTTTTCCACTTTTAGTTTTTCTCTTTTTATGGGTTCTTATGTTTTTTATTTTTTTAAACTTTTCTTGGGTTTTTTTATGTTTTTTAATTATTTTTTAACTTTTCTTGGGTTTTTTTTTATGTTTTATAATTTTTTACGACTAATGCAAAACAAGAAACAAAAACAAAAATAAAAACAAGAGCCAATATTAAAAACAAAAGACAAAACAAACAAAAATAAAAACAAGAGCCAATATTAAAAACAAAAGACAAAACAAACAAAAATAAAAAGGTGCAAGAGTGTGTGCGTGCATGTGTGAACGTGTGAGTGTGTTTGTGTTGGTGTGAATGTGAATGTGTGTGTATGTGAGTGTGAACTAATGTGTGTGTATTGATAATGTGTGAAAGAGGGGTTGTAGTGGGTTAAGAGTTAGAGGATATATGCGTGAAAGGAAGTGTGTGTGAGGGGGGGAGTGTCGTTACATGCGCGTGCAAGGAGTGGCCCTCAATCAACGTTTGTAGGAGGAGTTTGAGGCGGTCTGGACCCGTCAATTCATGCGTAAAAGGAGTTGTCCTTGATCAACGTACGTGAAAGGAAGGCTGGTGGCCCGTGGGGGTTGATGCGTGAAGGGGGGCCAGATTGCGTATATTTTTTTTTTCAAAAAAAAGGGCTGTTATATTAAGAAAAAGGGAGGGGCGGATTTACAAGGGCCATCGCTTGAGGGACATTCCAAAAAGGATCCGAGGATAAAAGGCCAATTGGCAAGCGCGGCGCACGTGAAGGCATGTGCGCCGCGTGTGAGGGGGGTGGGATCTTTGCATGGCGAGCCGAGCCTGAACGTTCATCGGTGGCTTTCTCTCGCTATTCCTCCTTCCACTTGATGATCAATCCTTGCCCCGACACCGGCTCCAACTGTCTGGTCGACGGGTGGGGTTAGCATGGGCACTACATCTTCCTCCTTTGCCTCTTCCATCACGGGCTGAGCTGGCTCCGCCCACTCTTCTCCGAAGGATGCTGGTGCTTTAGCCTGGTTTGCAGATTCACTGCCGACGTCGCCAAGCTGTTCTGCAGGATCCCCTTCACATGAGCCGTCTGCAGATTCTGGGAATCGGAAGAGGGGCTCGACCTGTCAAACAATCTTTTGGTTGCGATTCAGAGAGGGTGGACTCCTCCTTCCTCCGACCTTGGTAATATCTTAAGGTGTTCTCTTTTGTGAGGGCTCGAATCAGGTTTGATTACTTGCAGCTTCTTCAGGTTTGATGCCATGCATCATCTTGTGGACCTTGATTTTGGCTTTTGAGGCCCCTTGTTTTTATCTTACTCGTCATCTGTGTTGATGGGCCTTGTATTGCGTGCAGAAGGTGTCGGTGCCAGCTACACCCCGCTGCAGAGATGATTGGCTTGAAACTCGGCTGCTCTGTTCTGATGTATTCCACCATTCTTGCAGGGGGCAAAGGGGCCTTCGCGGGTATCTGCCCTTCTTGATGTGGTGGGCCTTGAGGACGATGCTTGGGCTGGTACTGACAAGTTGGTCTTGCAGGTCACTTTCCGGGACCTGTCCTTCCTTGTTTCTGTCGGCTTGCAGGAGACTGGTTATCATTTGTACTGTGTATTGAATGAGTCCTGAATCATTCATCCGTTGGTTCCGATTTTGGGTTTGTAGAGAACCTGTTGATGTCTGTTGACTGTATGAAGATCAGCTTTATTGCCTGCAGATTATGTCAATCAGAGTTCTGTCTTTGGTCATGACTAACCTGATTTTTTCCTTGATTGTTTCCAATTTATGTTTGATGAAGTCTGATGCTTTCCTGTTACATTTAATTTCTAGCTTTTCCTCTAAGCTGATTAGGTAAGGTAATCTTTGAGACCAGTACCTGCTGCTTGTTGTACTTAAACTGATAGACAGCGGGGGACCTTTGATATCTGAATTGTTGAAGGTTGCTGCTATTCTAAGCATCCATGCATGCCACAGATATTCGGTTCTAATGACATTCCATAGCATGTCAGAACATCCTATGGTTTCTCCCAGTAATATCTGTTTCCATGATAGATCTGTGCCCCATTTAGATGCTGTGTTTTGCAGTTCTTTGAGAGATTGTGAAATGTGATGACACTGTATGAAAATATGAATATCGTCTTCTGGGAGTCCACATCTGGCGCATTGGTTAGAGGCCACATTAAATTTGGCTGCCTTGCTTTGGGTCAATAGAGCTCTATAAGCAATGAGCCATGCTAGGCATGACTTCTTGGGATCAGTGTGGGGGTTCCAGAGGTTCCTGAGGCTGTTGTACCATTTTTTGCGGTCCCACTGCAGGTGCCATCTACGGTTGAGGGGTAGGTGGATGGGAGGGGATTTTGAAAACTTAGGGATGGGGAGGAGAGGTTTACTGCCTGTCCATTGGTAAGCACAGATGTTGAAAGTAGAAGGGAAGTTCAGCTTCCAGGTCTCTTGCAGGTCCCACTTCGAGGTTCTGCTTTGTACGAGGTCCAGCTCCGGGGTCCTGCAGTCGTACTTTGCCACTAAATCAGCTCTTGAAAGCCAGGTTCCTAGTTGTTGATCTCTGAGATCTGCCCATGTTACTATGCCTCTCTTGTGAAGGTTAAGCGCTATTTGGGCTTCCTCAGGTTGAAGGGGGGGGAAAGGGAGACTGGACCACCAGCAGGAATCCCCGACCAGAGCACCATTAGAAATGCGAAGGTTTGGGGCTGGGTTAAGGAACATTTTGACATTGTTCCAAGCTTTCCATATTGAGGACACTAGTTGACTGCCCTTGGGGGAGATGGAGAACTTGGATATGACTATGGTTGCGAGGGGTAGGCTATTCCATTTATTGAATCCCGTGATAGCAAATCTGGGGGTATCCTTTAGGAGAAGCTGGGCCCAATCTTCAGAGGGGTTTTCACAAGCTCTTATGATCCATTTAGATGCCATTCTATTGGCAGTGATCCTGATGTCCTGGATACCTAGTCCTCCCTTTGCTTTAGGGGTGGTGCATATGTCCCACTTGACTTTGGGTATGCTCTTGTTCCAGGGATCACCGCCCCAGAGAAAGTTCCTACACAGCTTGGTAAAGTTGTTTAGGTCAGAATCTGGTGGCCGCCAGGAGCTGATAAAAAAGATGGTGTATGGCAGAATGAAGTGTTGGAGAATCATGATCCTCCCTGCCAAGGTGAGCTGTCTTCTTTTCCATCTCAGAAGCTTATTGTCTATCTTTTCCATGACCCACTGCCATCTTTGTTTTAGAGTGACCTTAAAGCCCATGGGTATTCCTAGCAGCCTGAAAATCTCCCCGTCATGGAGTAGGTTGCATCCTGCTTCCATAAGCCAATTAGGTGGTGGATCTATGAGAGATTTGATGCCTGTTTTGCAATGGTTGATCGAGGAGCCTGAGGCCATGCAATAGACTTGTAAGCATTCCCAGAGAGCCTTTATACTTTCTTCCTCATTGGCTATCAGACAGTTGGTATCATCGGCAAACATCTGTGTACACATCTGATCTCCATTAGGGAGCTTTATTCCAGCTATCTCTCCTTTTTTCATTTTGTCCTTAATGAGCCAGTTGAGGCCATCTGAGGCTATGGCATATAAGAGGGGGGCTAGAGGGCAGCCTTGTCTGATGCTCTTTTGGAGAGGGAAGGGGGCAGAAAGCTCTCCATTGTAGATAATCTTGGCTTTGGCATTCCCGAAGAGGGTTTTGACCATGTGGGTGAACTGAGGTCCCAAACCCATATCCCTTAGAGATTGGAGGATGAAATCCGAGTGTATTCTGTCATAAGCTTTTTCAAAGTCTATCTTCATGAAGAGAAAATCCTGATTAGATTTTTCAGCATATTCAAAGCCTTCCCAAAGTGCTATGATGGCATCTAGTATATATCTACCCTTGATGAAACCTTTCTGCTCTTTATTTATCCAGCTATCCATGTGCTCGGACAGACGGTTGGCAAGGGCTTTGGCGATGATCTTGTAGACACTGTTAAGCATTGTAAGAGGTCTCCAGTTTCCAACTTCCTCCTTGGGGCCTTTTTTGTGAATGAGCTTGATAAGACCTTGATTAGCTTGGGAGGGCAGTGCTCCATATTTGATCGCTTCTTGCCAAACCTGGAGGATGGGGTCCACTACAACCTCGCTGAAGGTTTGGTAGAATTCAGCAGCCAATCCGTCTTCCCCTGGGCTTTTGTTAGGCTTGAGAGATGCTATTACCTTTTTTATTTCCTCTTGAGAGATGTCCCGCTCCAGCACTTTAGCAAGATTAGGAGGAACAGTGGCTTCCCTTACCTCTTTAATGATCTGCATGGCTTTTAGCTTGCTTTGAGAGGGGGGCCCAGTTTCGAGGAAGATGTCCCTGTAGTATTCAGTTAGGAGCTGCTTGTTCTCATCATGATTGCTGGCCTTGACACCATTCTTGAAGCAGAGGAGGGGAAGATGTTCTTGTCTTTGTTTCACTTTAAGCATCTTGAACATTTCTTTGCTCGGTCTATCAGCTTTATCTGCCCACCAGTCTCTGGTGAAGAGCTTTGCTTGCTGAAGGGCTATTTCCTCCTCCCTTTTGATTTGAGCTCTGATTTGGTTTAGATTTTCAGGGTTGGGAGAAGGCTCCTGTATCCTAAGCTGATATTGCAGATTCTTGAGCCTACTGGACCGGTGGGCTGAAACTTCCTTTCTTACTTGCTTGAGGAGGTTTTGAGTGGACTTGATGGCGAGGTTCCAAGCTTTAGCAGGGGGAAGGCTTAGAGAGAAGAAATATTTCCAGATTTGGGCTATCTCTTCCTTGACCATGGGTAATTTAAAAAGGGTAGGATCAGTGTGGAACCATCCAGCTTTGTGCCTGGTGTCCTGATTATCCATAGTGGTGATAATGGGATAGTGATCAGAAATGCAGGTCGAAGAGTCAACCTGACACTCACATCTGTTATGATTTGCTACAATTTTGTTGCTGGCATAAGCTCTGTCCAGCCTGGCTTTCCTTTTGAGCTCCCCTGTTGAGTAGTTCTGCCATGAGAAAATTCCTTCCTGGCCTAGGTCTTGCAGCTTGAGTTTACGTTTGACTTTCTCCCAAGCAAGCTTCTCTCTTCCAAATAGGACCTGCCCCTTGGCTTGGAACCTGTCTTGAAGGGATTCTACCATGTTGAAGTCTCCCAGAATGAGGGTGGGGGCCTGCAGGCTGAGGAGGGAATTCCATGTTTCAGTCCTTTGTTTTTGAGGTCCGTGGGCATAGATTCCCACGAGAGTAAAGTTGTTGAGATACATTGCAATCCATTGGTTGTTGTGTCCTATGTGGAAGCCCTTCAGCTCGGAACTAAGGTCGAGGTGAATACCCACGGCCAAGCCTCCACTTCCGTGGGTATGCAGGGTGTGAATCCAGAAGTGCTCGGGAGAGACAGAGTTGAGTCTTCTGGTCAGCTCTTCTCCTGTAGTCTTGATTTCAACTAGAACAATGATGTCCAAGAGGCCTTTGGTTTTCAGCCACTGTCTGACCAGTTGCGCTTTGTTCAAGTCAGTTAGGCCTTTTACATTGAAGCTGGTTATTTTCATTATCTTTTGTTGGGGGGTTTGCTAGATCCTCCCTTGGTGGCTGATTGGGGGGTGGCTCCAAGTTGAGCTCTCCCTCTCTTAAGCTCTTTACTGATCTCCATGTCATTCGGTACATCTGGCTGTGCACCAGTTCTGTTCCCCTTTGTTGGGCTGGATACAGTACCCATTTCTGTATCGTCAAGGTTGTCCACCTCCTTTTCTAGTCTTAGCTTGTTTAGTGGAGTACTTTCCACGCAGTCCTGTTCCTCTTCAGTAGCCCCTGGTTCTGGAATGGCAGCCAGGACTGAATACCTGTTAGGCTTTATTATAGGCACAGCGGATTTGGGTTTGACAGTTGGCTTTCGTCTGCTGCCTACTGGCATATCAGGCTCTTTGGATGGCGGGTTGGATGAGGAGGGGGGGGATTGGACCAAGGGCTGAGGGGGGGGAGCTTTGTTGGCTAGGTGAGGGAGAATGATTTGAGGATTCTTTATGGGACAATTCCTGATGAGGTGACCCTGTTTTCCACAGTGAAAACAGGAGTTAGGAAGATGCTTGTAGAGAATTGGTTGGGAAATGGAAAACTCCCCGCACCCAATGGATATCTCTTCCGGAAGGGGGAGAGACAGGTCTAGTTCAACGAGGACTTGGGGGTGCCAAGCGGGATTGTAATCAGTGAAGGCTTTGGTGCCTAGAACTTGACCCAAAGGAGCTAGGATGGTTTTGATCCAAGGAGTAAGGTGAATGGGTAGGTTGGGGAGCTCTACCCACACGGGGTAGACTGAAGATTTTGGGCCATCCGGGTTGAAGTCTTTAGTCCACCTCATAAAGCAAAATGGGAGGTGTCTAAACATCCATTGTCCCGAGCTGATGACTTTCATAGCCATGCTAGCCTCTTTGAACATAAAGATGTAGTATCCTTTGGCCAGTGCTTGCGTGAGCGTTACCTCAACTCCTATGGAGGACCAGCTGTCTCGGATCCAGGCTTTCATTGCTTCCTTCGATGGGCGCGGGCCAAAAAGCAGGCCGACCAGACATCTTTCAGAGTAATCTTCAACTTTGTTTCTGACTTGTTCAATCGGAAGATTTACATGGACTGATAAGGGCTGTGGGTTACCTCTTTCAGCTGCGCTGCTAGGTTCTTTCTGTTGGCCTCCATTATTGTTCTGGCTGATTTCCTTTGGGGGAATGGGGGCTTCTTTAGGTTGATCCTTGCTTTTTGAAGATAGCAGCTGCTCTTTAGCTTCCTTGAGTTCTTGCATCCGGCGGGTGTTTTCTTCCATTACTGCTTCTATTACTGATTCATCTCCCCAGGGCTTGTCTGGGAGTTGGTTCCACTGGTTTGTTCTAGGAGCTTGCAGAGATGAAGAGGGAGAGGCACCGGAAGAGTGACTGCTGAGCATCTGGTTGGATTTTGCAGGTGATGGGAGCTGGGGACGAACAAGGGAGGGGCTCCTCCTCTCAGTGCCCATGCACTTGGGAGGGCATCCGCCCGCAGAGAAAGAAAGACGGCGATGCAGCTTGGCGGGAGGCAGAGTTCAGAGCTTGGCGGGAGGCAGCTTGAAGATTTAGGCCGAGCACTTGGACATTTGAAGGCTTTTAAGCCTTAATACAAGGCTTTTAATAGGCCAGCGTTGGAGGCATGGAGCAGGCAGGTAATAAAGGCAGAGGTGAGAATTAAGAGGGGGTGGCCTGGTGTCAGCACTGCACGATGGACAGGAGTGAGTGGGGGCTACACACAGTCAGGTGTCAAAGATAGGGGCGCCTCGCGAGTCGCATGGCCCCTTGGTGACTCACACAGGCCAGCCCGGGTCGACCACCACCGGCTCGATCACGAGACGGCAGTTGCCGCGGGTGCCTCAACAGTGTTCGAAAAAAACTATTTTCCCAAAAAGTAAAAAACCTTCATCTAAAAATTGTGAAATTATTTATAAAGAAAAATTTCAAATTTTGAAGTTTTTGTTCTACAACCCCTCAAAATCTGCAGGTTTTTATACCCTGAAGTTTCAAATTTGAAGGTAATTTTAAAAATCTACAAGTGCAAATTACACTATACCTGGGTTTTTTTTGAACACTGTGCCTCAACCGTGGCCTGCGGGGCGACGGGATGGCCGTGTGGTGATGGGGGTTGGGTCGGCCCCCTATAATGCATCAGCAGGTGGGTTGCCCCCCCCCACATATTCCAAAAAGGTTACTTCTTCTTTTTTAAATATGTTTTGTTCTTATTATTATTATTTTTTAAATCAACTCTTCAAATAAAAGAGAAGAAAACAACTCGTCCTTTTTCACAGTAAAGGAAGGAAAATATTTTTTTATTTTTTGCTAATCAAGATTAGTAAAAAACTAATCCTTTTTTTCTTTAATCAAAAAACCAAAAAATAGCCCAAAAAAGCTTCAATTTTTTGATCTAATTTTTTATCTTTGAGGGGGCTTCTTGCTAGATTTCCAATCTATTTTTTGATAGGGACCATGCATATTGAGCCCATCAATGAAGCATTTAGCCATGGTTTTGGGCATCAACCAACGCTCATTGTTTTGTGTTTTTTCTACTTGTTTTCATCTAATTCTGCTCCTAATTGATACAAGAGCCTAATGCAATGCAAATGCAAGTGATTATGTGCAATGCCAATGTAAAAGCTAAGGTATTTACACCTTCCTTAATGCTTAATGCTACGATTTTAAGCCTAATGCAAACCTACAATGCACACAAGCTTTAATGGAAAGCTTCATAAAAATGCAAACAAAATCAAACAAAAGCAATAAAATTAAACATCAAATCACTTACCCAAATCCAAGCATCAACAATGGTGATCCATCGATCAACACTGGGCAATGGTAGACTCCACTGGAGGGGTCAGATCCACGAGCTTCCACGAGAAGCGGTAAGGCACTCCCCGGCACTGACGCCAAAGATGTATGCCAAATTCAAGCAACAATCGTCAACAAGAAAATTTCCAAACCACCAAGCTCGAGCCGTGCTCAAGAGCTTCACCGTCATGTGTGGATAGCCACTCATGTCCGATCTTCTTCCGCATCCATTGTCATGCCATATGTGGTTGCAATCTCCGATGGGTGGTGCAACCGTTCTCAACCAAGCTTCGTGTGGAAATCTTGGCAAGAACCGATTGCGGTGCAATGCCTAGATGCTCCAAAGAGAGAGGGGGAAGAGAGGAGAAGGAGGGAAGCAAGAGGAAACAGGCATCAATGGAAATGCACACCCCAAACCCTAACCCTAAGCACACACACACATGCTAGATTAGAGTTGCAAGAGAGAGAGAGGAGAGAACACCAAACTTCTATTGCAAGAGAGAGAGAGGAGAGAACACCAAACTTCTATTGCACAAATGGGGAATTGTGTGTTACAAACATGAGAAATTGGCTTTTATACTTTCAAGCCTTTTCCCACTAGGCCGCTTAGGAGTAAGTGACTTGGACACCCATGGCCCATAACTTGGCAATTATAATGGAATGTCATTTCTAGCCTAGTTTCTCATGTTGTGACCTTGACGTACATGACCTAGGAGCATCATACAAGCGCTTACGACATCAAATGACATGATTTACAAAATAAGTGCAGATGTTTGTTGAATTAAAGTGTGGGAATGTTGGTGAAGTCCAAGTGTTAACCAAATGTGGTTAACAGCATGTGTGTATAAATGTCGATTCAGTGAACGGGCATGTGTCGCGTGGATATAGTTGCGACTCTGATCGTATTCTTTGTAATTAGTAAACAAGCATTAAGCAATACAATTCTGCAGTTCTCTATTTTCATGTTCATTCCACATTTTTGTTTCTATGTTAAACATAATGTCTATATTAACTAATCTATTAATCATATGTTAATTCATAATTACTATAATTAATAACCGTATGTACACTTACATAGAGAAGTGCCATACAATGGCCTTGATGCAAGGGGTGAGTCTGCTACTACAGTCTCACTGGGCATAAAGAGGTGGGCATAAAGAGGGTGTTCATCTTGGGGAATTTAGAATTGGTGATAAGGCAAGTAAAAGGAGAATACCAAATTGTCAACCACATTTGGTTAACGCTCGACATTCCTGCACTTTAATTCAACAAGTGACTTTAGTTTTAATGTAATTCACGTCATTTGACATTATAAGTGCTTGTATAACGCTCCTAGGTCATGTACGTTAAGGTTACATCATGAGGAACTGGGCTAGAAATGCCATTCCATTGTAATTGCCAAGTTATAGGCCATGGCGCCCAAGTCACTTACTCCCGGGTGGCCTAGTGGAAAAAGGCTTGGAAGTATAAAGGCCAATTTTTCATGTTTGTAACACACAATTTCCCATTTGTGCAATAGACGTTTGGTGTTCTCTCCTCTCTCTCTCTTGCAACTCTAATCTAGCATGTGTGTGTGTGTGTGCTTAGGGTTAGGGTTTGGGGTGTGCTTTGCCATTGATGCTTATTCCCTCTTGCTTCCTCTCTTCTCTTCTCTTCCTCCTCTCTCTCTGGAGCATATAGGCATTACACTAGTGATCGGTTCTTGCCAAGCTTTCCACACAAATCTTGGTTGAGAACGGTTGCACTACCCATCGAAGATCGCAACCGCATACGGCATGACAATAGATGTGGGAGAAGAATGGACATGAGTGGCTATCCACACGCGACGACCAGGTATCATGATTGCTAAGGGATAGATGCACAACCGATTGCCGATGCAATGCCTAGATGCTCCAAAGAGAGAGGAGGAAGAGAAGAGAAGAAGGGAAGCAAGAGAGAACAAGCATCAATGGCAAAGCACACTCCAAACCCTAAACCTAAGCACACACACACATGCTAGATTAGAGTTGCAAGAGAGAGAGAGGAGAGAACACCAAACTTCTATTGCACAAATGGGGGATTGTGTGTTATAAACATGAGAAATTGGCTTTTATACTTCCAAACCTTTTCCCACTAGGTCGCCCGAGAGTAAGTGACTTGGTTGCCCATGGCCTATAACTTGGCAATTACAATGGAATGGTATTTCTAGCCCAGTTCCTCATAATGTAACCTTGACGTACATGACCTAGGAGCATCATACAAGCGCTTACAACGTCAAATGATGTGAATTACGTTAAAACTAAAGTCGCTTGTTGAATTAAAGTGTGGGAATGTCGGTGAAGTCCAAGCGTTAACCAAATGTGGTTAACATTCTCCCCTTCTTGTTGGCAATCACGTCCTCGTGATTGGGAGGAAAAGTTGGTTGAGGGGGATAAGGTGTCGCACTTGAAGGCAGCAGCAGTCGAGATATAGTAGATTTTGTCCCTTGTTCCTCCTATCCCTTGTTCCTCCGCCGCCGAGGGAGATAGGGTGGGGGTGTTAGTGTGATGGAAAGAATTTGATGATGCAAATGGAGTTCATAATCAACATGAAGCCTCATGGGATGTAAATGCATAAGTACTACACTTATTTATCTTGATACATAAGCATTCAAAGCATTGGAAGGCATCGGGAAGTGTGACATATTAGGGTACTATTTGGACTTTGATCACTCTCAGTGACACTCTATTCAACTAGAGTGAGGTCTAGCATCAAGTGTGAGCTCATTGGAGAATGTGGAAGTGGTTGAAGCATTGCTTGGAGCAATTTGAGCTTTGGATATCTCATTCATAGGTTTAGCAGGTACATTACAGGAAGCCACAATGGGTGATGGTCCTATACAGATTGTGGGAGAGAAGCTTGACAGGAAAAATTTTCAATATTGGAAATACAAGATGCAAAGCTTCTTAAAAGACAAAGGCTTTTGGAACCTTATTACATGTGAAGATGCAAAGCCACAGTGGTTCTACAGGTTCAAGCTCATAAGATATGTACTAAGAGAGCTAATAGGGTACTACATTATTTTGCCATATGTGTGACTGAGGGTATGCTATGTCATATTCAGAATTTAGATTATCCCAGAGATGCACGGGATACTTTGGTGAGGTTGTATGATACCAATACACAGGCACAAAAACTTCAGTTGAAGCAAAAGATGCACAGTGTGGTGAGAAACAATATGAATGTGTGTGATAATGTTCAAGAAATAAAGAGTCTAGCGAATGCCCTTGCATCTATCAATGCACTGATGGATGACAGTGACTTGGTAGCCATTACCTTGAATGTCTTGGACAAAGAATACAAGAACTTTGATACCTCTATTGCAGCTAGAGGTGGCAACCCCCGAGATTTTGATGAGATATATTCATTGCTCATTATTGAAGAGATGAAGCTTGGGCTTGGTACTACCTCTAGTACACCTACTCATACTAGAGATCAAGCCTTCTACTCTCGAGGTGCAAGAGGCAGGGGGGATCCTTTTCTAGAGGACATGGAATTGGCCATAGTTGGCAAGATAGACCACCACAATAGAATTTTTAGAATTCTATGGTACACGAGGTGGTGGTGGTAGAAGTACATACTTCCCAGGCAGGGGGAGAATAGGTGTTCGTGGTGGTGGAGGTCATTGGCAAAGCCAACAATAGAATGCTAGTGGAATTGAATATCATTATTGTGGCAAACTTGGTCACATGGTGAAGGTGTTCACCAAATTCTACAACAATGTCAACGAGGGACTTGCCAAACCGCCAAGCTCGAGTCAAGATTCACCGTCGCTTGTGGATAGTCGCTCGTGTCCGTTCTTCTCCCGCATCCGTTGTCACGCCGTATGCGGTTGCGATCTGCGATGGGTGATGCAACCGTTCTCAACCAAGCTTTGTGTGGAAAGCTTGGCAAGAATTGATTGCCGATGCAATGCCTAGATGCTCCAAAGAGAGAGGAGGAAGGGAAGCAAGAGAGAACAAGCATCAATGGCAAAGCACACCCCAAACCCTAACCCTAAGCACACACACACATGCTAGATTAGAGTTGCAAGAGAGAGGAGGAGAGAACACCAAACTTCTATTGCACAAATGGGGGATTGTGTGTTACAAACATGAGAAATTGGCTTTTATACTTCCAAGCCTTTTCCCACTAGGCCCGCCCGCCGGGAGTAAGTGACTTGGTTGCCCATGGCCTATAACTTGGCAATTACAATGGAATGGTATTTCTAGCCCAGCTCCTCATAATGTAACCTTGACATACATGACCTAGGAGCATCATACAAGCGCTTACAACGTCAAATGATGTGAATTACGTTAAAACTAAAGTCGCTTGTTGAATTAAAGTGTGGGAATGTCGGTGAAGTCCAAGCGTTAACCAAATGTGGTTAGGCGATCACGTCCTCGTGATTGGGAGGAAAAGTTGGTCGAGGGGGATAAGGTGTCGCACTTGAAGGCAAGCAGTCGAGATGTAGTAGATTTTGTCCCTTGTTCCTCCGAGAGGGAGATGGGGTGGGGGTGTTAGTGTGATGGAAAGAAGTTAGTGGGGTACCTGTAATTATATATCCCTCTAGTCTATGTAGGCCTAGTGATTTTGCTTGGTATTGGGGCCTTTAATGTACTCTTTTCTTTTCATTTTTCTTTTGCATCCTTTTGGATGTTTTATCCTCTTTTCAAGGAGTTGGAGTAGAGTGGACTAGATTGAGACATATAATCACAAGCATCCCATCTCGTTGGGGATGATGATATGAGTTAGTGAAATGATGTTAGAATGAATGAGGCGAGGGTGGTGGTGGAGGAACAAGGACACCAGTGTGTTAGCATGACTACAAGCTCCCGTTGTATGCCGAAGATGATTCATTGGTTGGCATCTTTGTTGTCATTAAAGACACAAAACTGTAGTTTTTGCTTCTATCTGTGGTCTTTCTGCTTGTTGGTATTCTCTCTCTTTTTTGGTTTTTTTTGTTTTTTGCACTTGGTGTGCACATATTGACTTCCCTTTCTTTTGTTTGCGGTAGATGTTTTGCAATGATATCATTGCAGAAAACCTTTGGTTTTCATTATGTGCTGGTAGTTGAAGAAGATGGTAATGTGGGTCTAAATACCCACCCAACCATCTTTCTTCCTTTATAAACTCATTCATGTGTACTTTTCTAACTCTCTTGGTTGGCACAAATGCTTGCTCTCTTTCTTGTTTCCATTCTCTGTGCTTTCTTGCTTTATCATTATGGACGAGGGATAAGACAAGAGTGAGGATGATGAGAGTGATAAGATCTTTTGTGTGCCATGATTCTTGTGTGTCTATGGGTAAGATTTCTTGGTTTAGGAAAAAGAAATTTGTAGGTTTCATGGTGAGAAGCAAAGCTTCATGCATATACTTTGCATGCTTGGTACCTTGGTTCTGTGTGCAATTAGGGAGGGTGAGAGCCTAGTCATTCTTTGGTTCCATTGTCGGGACCAAGCTAGCCCTGGAGCATGCACAGGAAGGGGTTGTATCAAGATCTGCAAGAGACAAGATGATTGGACAAGGCTAGAGAAGGAACATAGGCAGAGAGAGAGGAAAAAGAAGGCGGGGTTGCTGCAGATGGGTGGATCTTCATAGGTCCTCTGCAGACAGCGATGCCCAACAGGAAAGGGATGGTCTCAAATTTTGCAACGCAAGGTGCCGATTCAAGTGCAAATCATGGAGAAATGAAGCTTCATTGCCAGCCTATGGAGAAATGAAGCTTCCTGCCAGCCTATGGAGAAATGAAGCTTCATTGCCAGCCTATGGAGAAGATGAAGAAGGGAGCAAAGAACTGTGGGCGAGAACATAATGGGTACTCTTCAACGGCTTAGCAAAAGTGCTGCCCACCAATGAGAAAGGGCTAGCTCTCCAAGGTTCTCCATGTGGGGCAGTTTTCTGCAGATGGCGGTGCCCCAGCGATGGCAAGGGGGGAGTGCTGCTTGGGTGGTTCTCCATGTGGGGGCGATTCTTCAAGCGACGATAGTTCTCTGCAGATCCACCCATAGCTGCAACCTGAAAAAGATAAAGATAAAGCTAAGGTTTTAAACCTTATTACCACAACCCTAATTTCCACCTTAGCCAAGAAATTCAAAACCATTCACACACAAGAAATCCATAGATTAAGTTTTTTTTTCCTTTGCATAATAAACCTTTGCCTTTCAAATTAATTACACACCTACATGATGTGGGGGGAGTTCTTCATGATATATCTATTGTGAGGGTATGCTTCAAAGATGTATTTTTTTGATGGGGATTTCACCATGGTCTTTTCGTGGTTTAGATCTTCAATGGATGGGAGGAGTTCTTCATGACGTGGGAGGAGTTCTTCATGATATATCTATTGTGAGGGTATGCTTCAAAGATGTATTTTTTGATGGGGATTTCACCATGGTCTTTTTGTGGTTTAGATCTTCAATGGATGGGAGGAGTCATTATTTCTTTGCTTAGATGTGTGCATGTTTGTTGGGTGTTTGGGAGAAGTGTTTTTACCTTTTTTCTTTCAAAGTAAAGTGGCATATCTTTTTGAAGTGTTGGTAATGAAGAGTAGAAGTTTGTGAGAAGTGAGATGTGTGAGAGAGAAGTTGAAGAGTGTGAAGTGAAGAGTTGGTGTTTTGAGGAGTTGAAGAATGTGAGAGAAGTGAAGAGTAGAGAATTTTTGAAGTGTTTGTTTATCGACATAAGGTGCTTATTCCAAGGCAAAGTGTTCTTTTCAAATGCTTGCGAGAGGACGCTTCGTAGTTAAGCATGGGAGGAATGTTAATACCATATTTTGTGCATTTTTTGGCACATTTTTATGTTCTACATTGGTAAAATTTCTAGCATTTTGGCTACAAAACTTTCTATTTCATGAGCTTTACACTGTAAAATGTGATATAATTGGCAAAGGCATAAATATAGTGGGTCCACACATTTGTAAATGCCACGACCACTTTGTGTGTGTGTGGTTCCCAAAGATTCAAAATTTGAAGGGTATTAGGACATTTTAGATATTTTATTTGATGTAAAATGTTGAGCTTTATTCTAAGGTTTCAAAAATGCCATGTAAAGATAAATATTTTTAAGAAATGAAATAGAAAAAGGGAAAGTGGGGAGTCGTGTGATTAGAGATGGTTGGGGAGGTTACAAGCTCTTTCTTCCTTTATCAACTCATTCATGTGTACTTTTCTAACTCTCTTGGTTGGCACAAACGCTTGCTCTCTTTCTTGTTTCCATTCCCTGTGCTTTCTTGCTTTATCATTATGGAAGAGGGGGAAGACGAGAGTGAGGATGATGAGAGTGATAAGATCTTTTGTGTGCCATGATTCTTATTCGTCTATGGTGGGTAAGTTTTCTCGATTTAGGAAGGAGAAAATTGTAGGTCTCATGGTGAGAAGCAAAGCTTCATGCATATACTTTGCATGCTTGGTACCCTGGTTCTGTGTGCAATCGGGGAAGGTGAGACATTGCTACCTTAACCTTAAGCATGCTTACATCTAATGTAAACATTCTTTAAAATATTTTTCCTTTTGTAACCAAGTGGCACTTATTGTTGAAGTCTTCCACATAATAGCCATGAGGATTAAATCTCACCTGCAAAATCCCTGTTCAATCATCTAATCCACAAAAACCAGATTTTTGTTATGTTGGGCATATGTGTAAGGTACTTCATCCATCCCATCTTGCATTAACAATGGAACTTTGCCAATATGTACAATGGGATTAGTATTATCCCTTGTCTCTACATATCCAGGTGTATCCAAATTCTTCATTTCTTTAAACCACTCGCCATCTTTATTCATGTGTGGTTAGAGGCTCTTGACACACATCTTCCAAAGTTGATGCATATGTGGTCACTGAACTCAATTGCATCACACAAATAGCTTCTCACTTCTATCTTTAGTCTGCTTACTCGATGATGTATAGTTACCTTGCGATGCAATTTGCTACTTTGTACGTTTGCTTTATATGCCATTCTATTTCTTTTAGTAATCCTGTTCTATATGCCTTGGTTTGCCACAATAATAACACTCCATATTATTACCAGATTGTTGTCTCTACCATCCACTGTTAAAATTTCAAGCTCAATTGGATTCGACATTGATAAGTCGCCTAGGTGACCCCGCTACACACTTATGGCATTGGCAGCGTTATTTGTAGTGGATATGGTTAATATGTCACCCAGTGGATGACAGCTATAGTAGTACTAGAGTTATTGGCATAGTTAGTACGTCAGCTCATGTAGTTGGGTTCACACTATGGGCCTAGTATGTTGAGGTAGTGGAGTACCTCTTATTTTATATACACTTATCTGCGTATTATGGTGGTGAGAAGAAGAAGATATATTTCAACCCTCCACATCTTGTGTCTTCTCTATTCTTGTGTGAGAAAGAAAGGAGTTGTGTTAAGAGCTCCATCACTCCCCCCCCCCCAAAAAAAAATCTCTTTTTGGTATCAGAGTAAGGTTCACGGGTGGTGAGGAGCTTGCAAGGCAAGAAAAAGAAGCGGTACTCAGGTAAGAGCAATTTCATCTCTTCCCTCTCTTGATTTGGAAGTAAATCTTTGCAAGTAGCAAATTAGTTGTTGCTATAGTAGGATAGAGGCAAGAAAGTACACTGTCATATCTTGAGCCACCTTAGTTGGTGAATCAAAAGAGCCTTCGTAGTGTTTTCAAAGCCATATAAAGTCATTTTTGGGACCCGTTGTCTGTAAGTTTTTTGTAAGACATAGGGAAAGTGTCAAAATTGATTGTGTATGCCCATTTTTTGGTTTTATGTAAGAGTTGCACAAGATGCAAAGAAGGATTGAATATAGAGGCTATGTAAAAAATCATATGAGATATGCAGATCTTCAGTAAATGCATGTTCATGTATTTAGGTCACTAGAAATGACTATATAACTGATATAATTTTGTTGCGGAGCTCATTGTAACTTGAGCAATTGTTTGCAATTTGCAAACATTTAGTTTCTATAGTAAAGATTCAATTTGTTGTAGGTCAAGATATATGCATGCCTGCCCTGCCTGTGCTGATCATAGATTGTCAATGATGAGAAGCTAGACAAAGATATTTTCCAAGCATGAAGTTCATGGATGACAAACTTCCTTATGGGAAAAGGCTACTAGGACTTCATCACTGGGTGATAAATAACAATTAGATATCTAGATGAAGAAGGATCAACCCCACAATAGATGAAGAAGGATCAACCCCACAATAGATGCAATAGTTTAAGGCTTAGCATGAAAAGGCCAAGAAAGTTATGTATTGGTTTTGAGTTTGTGTTTTAGATTCTATGATTGGACACATACAAGATGCAAAAACACCTAAAGAGGCTTGGGAAACCTTGGTAAAGATATATATAGCACAAATACTAAGGCACATAATATGCAGCTAAAGCAGAATCTGCATAATGCGAAGAAGAACAATTTGAGCATCAACGAGTATACATTGAAAATCAAGGGGATTGTGGGTTCACTTAGCTCCATTAGTGTAACCGCCGTGATGGATGATGAAGGTCAGGGAAAAATTTCTAGACTTTAAAGAGCTTATATCTTTTCTAATTAGTGAAGGCATAACACTAGCGGGTGAAGGAGTTTTACCCAACAAGAATGCATTAGATTGAGCCTTCTACACTAACACAAGTAGAGGCAGATATGCATCTAGAGGACAATGTGCAGGTAAAATAGGGAACTAAAACAATGGAAAATCAAATGATTCTCAGCCACATACAAGTGAAAGAGAGTGGAAGAGGCCAGTCCAGAGGCAAGGGGAGCCAAAGATGTCGAGGTAGACGATAGAGACAATAATTTGGTAATAATAACATGGAGTGTTATTATTGTGGTAAAATAGAGAATATAGCAAAGGATTGATATGAGAAATAGAATGGCATATGAAGCAATGAATTGTAGCAAGGTAAATATGCATCATTGACTTGCTGAAGATAGAAGTGAGCAACTATTTGTGATGCATGCCGAGTTCAATGACCACAGATGCATTGACAACATCAAAAGATGTGTGCTATGTAGATTCAGGAGCCTCTTACCACATGACCAAACATGGTGAGTGGTTTAGAGAAATGAATAATTATGGTAGCAGTAGTCCATGTAGACAAAAGGTGTTATTGCAGGTTTGCTAAAATTCAAGGTTGATGGGATGCATAACGTGTGTGAAAAGCATGCCAGCTATGCAAGCAATTAAAGCATGCATTCCCATAAGTTACTATAAGCATGAGAGCTTTGGATGTGGTCCATTTGGATGTATGGAGACCTACCAAGATGGCATCAATATGGGAATGCCATTATTATGTAAGTTTCATTGAAGATCACACTAGGAAGCTGTGGGTGTCAAATTTCGTAAGAAGCGTAGTGCATTCATTTTAGTACTTCTTCATGAAGTGTTCACTCACTTTGTCAGCTTCAAATCTATAGTTAAAAAAGAAAAAGGCATGCACATAAAATGCCTAAAGTCTGATGGTGGGGGTGAACCATAGGATTAAGAGGCAATTCACATGTAGGTACACTCCTCACCAAAACAGAGTTGCATAAAGGAAAAACATACATATTGTAGAAGTTGCATGTGCATTGATGAATGAGAAAGAGATACCTCATTATTTTTGGGTAGAAGTAGTGGCAATTCCAATCTACATTATGAACAGAACCCCCACTATAGCAGTTCATGAAATGACACCTGAATATAAATTTATAGGTGTACGACCGAATTTATCTCACTTGAAAATCTTTGGGTGCATTGCATATGTACATATTCTAGATGAAGTGAGAAGCAAGTTGGATCCCAAGGCTAAAAAATGCATCTTTATTGGTTACTCTCTTGAGTAAAAGGGGTATAGATGCTATAACCTTGTCACATGGGAAATGAGAGTTAATAGGAATGTTATTTTGGTATGCACCCATCAGAGATTCTATAGGGTCTCATGTAAAAGATGCTGTGGTTGCCCCAAATGTAGAGTAGCAATAGTGGACTATGAGAGGGGGAAAATTGGCGAGCTAAATTTGGTGAGCGCTTTTTGGGAGTAGATTCGATAAATATTCTCTTTCTTCTAAAACCTTCTCTCCCTCTCTCCCTCTCTCATTTTCTTTCTTCTGAAAGCTTATGTCCCTCTCTCTCTTCCTCTCTTCTTTCAAAGCATTGAAACAAAAATTTCAATGAAACCACACATAAGATAGATGATTAAAAGATTAATGGAAACACACCTTAAATTCTTTTTAGTGGAGAAAATCCTCACTTAATTGCACACAATAAAATAAAAAAAATATGGTCAAAATGGTAATGCAACATCACATTTCTAAGATACTTGTGGAAGCATCACATCACATTATATAAACACCCATTACAATCTACCAAAGTCCAACAAGAAGTACATCATAACATTAAAAGTTGTAAAATTGGAATACATCAAAGAGGATAGGGTGGTGGATTATAGAAGTAAGGTGGTGGTACATAGGGAACTCTACCATAAATCACCCCACCTACTGGGTTACCCGACATAGGTGGGAATAATGGCCTAGCTAAGTTGGGATGTTGAGGGGGCATAATAGGTGAAAATGGTCGCTCCAATGGAACACCTGGTGGCAATGAGGAACTGGTTGAAATTTTTGGGCTCATGGGATTTGGGATGTGTGGAGGAAAGTGTTGGCGCTCATGTGGAGACAAGTTCCCCATGTCTCTTTGCTCCTCCCGTAGAGCATTTTCTGGCGAAGCAGCAGGTCTTCCTCTTATTCCTAATGCGGATGCATTAGTCATGTTACTAGAGGCAGCTACTTTTGTGACATCATTACATCCTAAGATAGTGGTATCTCCTCCTCATGCACGTCACTAACACCCTTGGATTGTAGGCGAGTGCATATCGGCATCTTGAAAATGAACTTAAAAGAGAGAGATGCTTGGGATAAGAGAGATATGAAAAGGGACCTTCAAAGAAAGGTGTGAAAAGGTGACTTTCAAAGAAAGGGATAGGGAGGAGAGAGGATTGGAAATAAAAAGAGATAGGAGAGGTGGAGAGGGGATAGTAGAGGTGAGGTCTAGGGATGGGAGAGGTGATAAGAGAGTATTGTTCTATGGAGTATTGCTCTAGTGGCTCTATGGATGCAAGAGGGAGAGACTGTGTGTGTTGAGATGGATAGAAGAGATGAATATATATAGGAAGGGTGGTGTGTATGCTTTTTTAAGGTAGAGAGAGAAAGAGAGAGCTAGAGAGAGAGAGAAAAAAGTTTCTCTCCCTCTCTAATCTGTCTCTAGTGCATTAGAGAGAGTGTGTAGAGAGAGAGAGAGAGTCGAGAGAGGGAGAGACGATAGCACTAGGAGAGAGACCCTCCCTCCGACTTTTTCGCATAGAACGGCTTTTTCACAGCAGTTGTGTGCGAAAAAGTCAGAGAGAGAGAGAGAGAGAGAGAGAGAGAGAGAGAGAGAGAGAGAGAGAGAGAGAGAGAGAGAGAGAGAGAGAGAGAGAGAGAGAGAGAGAGAGAGAGAGATGGTTCTCTCTCTCTCTCTCTCTCTATTGGCAGTAAGGTGTAATGTGTTTCTACCACGGCACCCTATGGTGCCGCAATGGAAACGCATTACATGTGGCCTATGCCACGTGTTATGCATAGCCACCATGGCTCTATGTATTGCCAATGGTGGTTGTTTAGTACACGTGACATTTTCCACATGTATTGCATAGCCACGATGGTTATGTGCAATACACCACGTGGAGCACCAAGGCCATGTGTGATTGGCCTTCCACATGGTGATACCACGTGCAGCCACGTGTAATGCCCAAGTTCGGGCATCACACATGGCAGTGCCATGTGTGATGCCTATCACACGTGGCGCGGCCACGTGTAATGCCCGATGTTGGGCATTGCACGTGGAGGCACCACATGTAAAACCTATGTTGCATTACAAAATAAAAATCCAAAATAATTTTTTATATAGATATAAACCTTTTAAAAAAATCAATATCAAAAAAATTAACAAAAACATATATATATAAACCTAAAATGTACATTTTTTTAACAAACCTAGAGCATATATATATATATATATATATGAGCCTAAAATAAAAAAATTCCTAAATAATATATTATGCTCTGGGTTTTTAAATTATAGGATACAGATTATATTTTTAAAATTTAGGTTATTATATATATATATATTTATTTATTTTGGGTTTTATTTTTTAAAACATTTAAGGCTCTGTACTAAATATTCATCCCTAAGCTTATTTTTTGGTTTTTAGTGCACAAACACAAACACATAAATGACATATTTATAAAATAGCAAATTTAAGATAATATAATTTTATTATTTTTAAAATTATTTTTTAAAAATTTTAAGAAGATAAATTTATTAATTATTATTTTTGAAATATTTACTTTAAATAGGAAAAAAATGGTCACTTTTCAAAAAATCTTCTCTTATAAATCTGAATTTTCAGAACAAGTACTTTTTTAAAGCTGCCTTCTTCTAGAGCACCTTGTTTTTTGGTGTCGATCTTACTTGTTTGTTCCTAACCTTCTTGTGTTCATGGAGGCCATTATCTCATTCCCGTGCTCCGTCATTCATGTTCCTTTCAAAAACGAGAAGGCTTTGATAGAAGCATCTATTTTGTAACACCATTCTAAATCTTATGTCTTCCGTGCATTGCAAGCTGTGATCACCAATGAAGATGTCGAGGCATGTGTTGAGATGGAAGTTATTTCAACTCAAAATGGCATGGAAATGTATTTCCTTGATGCTGAGGTGTGCTCATCATATGAGGTGACTGTAATAGAATCCACCATTGAAGCACATAAGCATGTGTACATTGTACTGGATAGTCCAATACAAAGCCGAAGGATCATGATCGCCCATCATCTTCTACAAGTTGGATTGACTTGACAAGTCCGTCCAAAGTAGTGATGGGCAGATTCTCCAAAAGGATATAGGGGGAGAAGCATGGTGAATTTTCTCTTAGGATTGAAGAAGAAAAATGTCTTTTCAAAGTTACTATGCTGAGTTTCTATAGTCATTGCAGTTGAGGAGATCCCAAAGTATTATGATGGGAATATGGCATTAGAGTTTCCTCCCACTTTGGGAAAATGCCATGGAATGGATGCAATGGAACACAGGTTTGATGCTCACCTCTGGTCAAAGCCTCTAACATCAAACATCGTGTTTCCTGAGCTATGTAGCCTAAGTTATTGCCTGGGCAGTTTGAAGTGTGTTCATGCTGAGTGTCCTCGACTCATCAACAATGGTGTACAGAATGAAAGCCACTTCAAGGGTAGTCTAACCAAGGTGCTAAAAGTAGGATAAGCATGTAATGTGGGTGGATGCTTGGAGTGTCACTATTTGCAAGAGGCCTGCAGTTTGCATGAATACTTGCAATTGTTATGTGTACTATGTGATGCCATAGAATGAGACCATGAGCCGTGGAATGAAGGGATGTCAATGCATGAAAATAAGAGAAATCACCATGTTACCATGATGCCTAAGTGAGTTTTACCTCTCACCAAGAGGATGGAAATAGCCTTCCACAAGCCTATGAAGGAAGCCATGAGCTCCAAGAATCATGAGATTCAATTTCTAAAAATGATGTCCAAAATTACAACCATGGCCTAAGTCCCCTCTTTTATACATGGACTTGTCCCATTATTAATCCTATTTAATAAAGTTCCTACTTTATTACAAACCATCCCTTCCCAAAGATTTTGTCTTCAAAATCTATAATATGTACAATCTCAAAGTGTGAGACTCTAATGTAATCAATGGGAAGTGGTAGAGAGTTCTCAAGTATATCCAAAACACGTATACAATGGAAGTCCGGATGTACACAAGTCCACAAAGCTTCAAATCCAAGATGTATGAGTGGGACTGTTATGATAGCCCTTCTAGTCGATGAAGTCCCTTGAAAATCCCTCATGTAAACTCCATAAGATGGGCTAAAAATGATATGTACACTCAGCCATATATGTCCCACATCATAACCTTCCATTTTGATGCCCGATGAAGCTAGTTGGAATAGAATGATAGGCCCAATAGTAGACCTTCCCAAAGCTGTCTAGAAATTACAGCATGTACATTTCTCCTCATATTACCCAATTTACTCAAGTAAACCATACCACTTGGTCAAGGAAAATCATCCACAAGTAAGCCACGTTGTTGGACATAGTCCAATGATTGCCAAGTAGCCTCATCCATGGGTAGTTGCTTCCATTTGACAAGGTATTCATCAATACTCCTATTCCTCAATTCTTTTGTCCTCTTGCCAATAATCCTCTCCGGCTCATAAATGATCTCACCTTCTTCATTCATAAGTGGAAGCTCTTCCATCTCTTGAGGCAAAGATCCCATCCATGCTTTGTCTTTGGTAGACCCGTGATGAAGTCCATAGAAATGTGAGTCCATTTACCATCTGGAATGGGTAATGGATGGAGTAGACCACTTGGAAGTTGATGGCTATACTTATTCTTTTGACAAGAAGCACATTCCGTCACAAACTTCTTCACATCTCTCCATATACCTTTCCAATAAAAGCTCTTGCTCACTTTGTCATATATGTTTTGAGTACACCAAGATGGCCCGAAAGTGGTGAAGAATGCATCTCATGAAGCACCTTTGGTATGTAGAATGAGGTAGGAACCAAATACACCTTATCCTTGTACCACAAGAGACCATTATGAAGCTTGTAATGAGGAAATTCTCCACCATCACCTTGCTGTAATTTTTTATAAATATGGGCAACACTCTTATTGATGTGGTATTCCTCTTGAATTCCCTTGATCCATTCACTATATACCTCCATGATTGAAGTTGTAGCGCAAGCCCACATTCTAGACAATGCATCTGCCACTACATTGTCCTTCCCGGGTGTGTAGGATATCTCAAAATCATATCCTTGAAGTGTGGCCAGCCATCTCTTTTGCTTTGGAGAAAGATTTGGTTGGGAGAGAAAAAATTTCAGCACCCTATGATCACTTCTCACCTTGAAATGAGCACCATAAAGATAGTGATGCCACTTCTTGATGGCATGAAGTATGGCTAGCATCTCTTGCTCATAAACATGAAGCCCCTGTTGACAACCTTTGCATTCGGTTCAAGTACTATGGCATGGCCAATCTCCCTCTTAGGCAGTAGACTCTTTGGCACTTGCAAAATATCTTCATACTCTTTGAGAAGAGCTGCCATTTCCTCATCTATGTGCTGTCCACTGCTTTCCATCCCTTCTTGGGTAACATGCAACATATAGATAGTGCCAAAAGCCTTAATCTCCTTCTTGAGTTGCCTTGGAGTGATCAAAGAAAGCTTTTTTGGTGCATTTGCAGCAAGTACCACTTGTTGTCCATGATGTAAAAGGCTCATGAAACCTTGTTGAAGGTTTATGTGAATGTCACCAAGTGAAGCCAACCAATAACACCCCATGATAATGTCGATGGGACCCATATCCAAGACCACCAAATCACCTTCCCAAGTGTATGAAGAGGATAGAACCACTTTTGTAGAAGGGCAAATCATGCTAGTCTTTTCACTTTCCCCATTTGCCACGCACTTGGAAAGTTATAGGTATCTTCTTTGTGTTAAGTTTGAGAGAGTTGATGGATTTAGAGTTGATAAAGCTATGAGTGCTCCCGGAATCCACAAGAATATGTGCAACTCTCCCATTGATGGTCCCCACCAACCTTAGTGTGCTTGGGTTCTTGCAACCCGCCAATAACACTTGTGAGATAGAGCATATGCAACCTGAAATTTCTGCATTGGTAGGCATGTCTCCATCCACAAGATTTTCCTTAACTCCACCTCCCGGATCAAATGGAAACTCACCATCCTCCGTAATGAAAGAATGGTCTTCAAGTGACTCCTCATGTGCTTCATCATTGCAACCCTCCAACTCTTCTATGTCATGAGAGTCATCCTTGTTCTCTTCCTCATCCATGAGGATCATAGTGGCCACAACCTTCTTTGATTTGTAAACATGCCCGGGTGACCACCTCTCTTTGCACTTGAAGCATAGCCCTTTGCTTCTCAACTCCTCAGTATTTAGATCATCCATTCCTTGAGTCTTCTTGAAGGGTTGAAAGGGCTTCTTCATGGAGTCACTACTCTTTTTGGCATCAAGATGTACTCCACTCTTTGGCTATCCACTCCCAAGTGATGTAGGAAATCTTGGAGTAGAGGATGGTAATGTAGAGGTAGGACCCTTCCCAAAATTGTAAGAAGTAGTGGTTGGTTTGAATGTATCTTTGGTGAATGTCATGGGCTGAGATCTCTCGTACTTTGGCTCATAGAGTTCGGCCAACCTCATAGCTTCCTTGAGAGAACTAGGCCTTTGAGCCGACACATCCACCTTGATGAAGTATTCAAGCCCATGCACAAACTTCTTCATCTTCATGTTTTCATTCAAGCCTTCCACATTCAAGCCTTCCACATACATTGAAAGTTTCAAGAATCTTCTGATGTAATCTCTCACCATCATCCCCTTTTGAGAAAGCTCATACCATTCTTCATGGTATCGATCAAGCACTAAGGGCGAAATGAAAGCCAAGTTCATCTCCCGCTTCAATCCTTCCCAAGATAATGGCGTGTTTCCTTGTTTGACCATATGCCTTCACCATTGATGAGCATAGTCTTCAAGATGTAAGGAAGCAAATTGCACCATGTCACGCTCACTTTTTGGGTAGAGTTGGAAATATGTGTCAAGCTTGGTAGCCCACTCCTCCAACTCTTGCAGAGATGACCTGTCACCTTTGAACTTTAATAGAGAGATTTTATCCTTGACATCCTTGGAAGTTGTGTAGGATGGGTTATCATGTTGGGTAGAGGGTTTGAACCTTTGCATCTTCATATATGATTCCATGAATTGTGCAAAGTCCTTGTAGTCCCTCTTGATGACATTTGGCAACTCCATCCACTTCTCATGAGCATCCCTTTGTCTTTGGGCAAAGGACATTTGGTTCCAATCAAGTACAACCTCTTCATCATTCATATACACCTCATCTTCTTCCCTTGAATGCATTGCCCTAGGAAAGGTAGGTCCCTTTGATACATTGAGATGAGATGAACCCGAGTGAAAGGAAGAAGGAAACATGTCCTTGACAAGAGGCCTCCGTGTATCCGCCACCATGAATCCCCGACCATTGAATCCTCTTGCACGGCTTTCATAGACTCCTCATTCAATATGCCCTTGCCTTTTCTTTGCTCATGCTCACCATGATTCCCATGCTTTTCTTGCCGTTGGGACCTCCCAAACTTGTCCTCTATCACACCAATCCTTGAAGCTAACGTTTCGAATTGAGAGTCAAGCTTGGAATCCAAAGTTTCTAATCGTTGTACAAGCAATTGCATGAGAGTGTCATGGTTGACCACTTGTGTCCCTTGAGGTACTTGGTTGTGTACGTTGCCCCCATTGTCTTCATTGAATGCATTCCTTGCATCCATATTGCCTTCCATGTCCTCCTCATCAAGAAGCATTTCTTGTACCACATCCCCACCCTTGCGTGTCCTTCCCGGAGACCTCATGGTAGCTTGAATGCTTGAAAATTTGATGAAGAAGACCTTCAATGGCTGAATTTTATGGCTTTGAAAACCCTGATTTTCAGCCCTCTTTTGAAGCCTCCATAGCCTTGCTTAGTAGCCAAAGAAGAGCTCCAAAACATGGCCAAAAACTTGAAAAAGTGTTGCATAAGCTTTGTGTAGCATAAGGGCTTGACTATCTTCACCATAGACCCCAAGAAATCGCCGATTTGCGCCGTTAGGCTGCGCTGAAATTCGCCTTCTTCATGCTTTGTTGGAGGTGGAAGATGATGCTAAACACCTTGCTCACTCATAATGATGTTTGCCTAAGTTCCCATGGCTTCAATGCTTGAAGAAAGTGTGTAGAAAGTTAGGGTTTTTCACCAATGGAAGAAGAGAGAAAAATCATAAAAAAAATTCAAAAATTATAAGAAATTTGACACTCAATGAATAGATCTCACCTTGCTCAACAAAAGCCCCATGGTTTGGTAAAGAAACGGGTGAAATGGAGTGCTCCATGGCTATGGAAAGCTTGAGGAAGAAAGAGGCAAGTGCTAATCTTGATTACCAGAAAAATTAATCTCGCTTAGTCCATTTGCCCTAAGTTTTGGCCCGGCCGCCCCAAATTTTTGGTCTAGAGGCCCAAAATTTGGTCCAAAAATGCTAAAAATGGCCAAAATCACTCAAAATTCAAGCAATTTCCATGAAATTGTAAGATTCCTCCCCCAACCCCTTTTTGATGTCTAGTATATTCCCCTGTAATCAATTCCTTTTCTAAAATATAAGAGATCTTGTTTGTGGCTGTTTTAACCTAGAGAGAGAAAATATTCTAGAGAGAGAATATTCAGATTTTGAATATTTTTGGATAGAAAAATATCTCTTATAATTCAGATGAGTTTCCCTGAAACAGAAATTTAAAAAGAATTTTCCAATGTGCAATTGGAATTAATTGGAAATAGGTATAAAGAACCTTAGCCTAAGGGTCTAGATTTTCAGAAATCTTTAGACTATGGTCCAATTAAGGTTCCTATGGGCCAATAGCATCAATCCATGTGTAGGGAGGAGATAAATCCAATTTGTAAAAGAAGATACCCAAAAATGAGTAAATGCTCACATAAGATGAAGAGTTGAAAATGTACAAGATTTATTAGTAAAAAAACTATGAGCAATATTAAAAATATGAGATATTTTGGGTATCCAAAAATGAGTAAATGCTCACATAAGATGAAGAGTTGAAAATGTACAAGGTTTATTAGTAAATAAACACATATGTAAGGAAGGGGAGTTCTTTAAAGGAGGTGCATATTTCACATAAGATGAAGAGTTGAAAATGTACAAGGTTTATTAGTAAATAAACACATATGTAAGGAAGGGGAGTTCTTTAAAGGAGGTGCATATTTCACATAAGATGAAGAGTTGAAAATGTACAAGGTTTATTAGTAAAAAAACTATGACACATATGTAAGGAAGAGGAGTTCTTTAAAGGAGGTGCATATTTCACATAAGATGAAGAGTTGAAAATGTACAAGGTTTATTAGTAAAAAACTATGAGCAATAAAATTTTGACACATATGTAAGGAAGGGGAATTCTTTAAAGGAGGTGCATATTTCACATGCTTGAATGAGTTTTAAACTAAAAAATAATGTGATATTTTTATCTCTCATCTCTCTTGAACCAAACCAAATCAAAATGGAACCAAACCGAATCAAAAAGTAACCAAACTAGGTCCAAATCTAGTCCAAATTCAACCAAACTGACTTGGAAAATTCTAGAATCAGTTTGTTTGGTTAGGAGCTCAAATTTTCCTATAAATAGAAGCTTCCCCTTGTTGAAAAAAATATAATGTCTTATGCATTGTTACTCTACTCCACCTAAGCCAAAATATAGTCTCTTATGCTTTGTTACTCTACTCCACCTAAGCCAAAATATAATCTCTTATGCTTTGTTACTCTACTCCACCTAAGCCAAATTAGATAGTGTCTTATGCTTTGTCACTCTACTCCACCTAAGCCAAATTAGATAGAGTCTTATGCTTTGTTACTCTACTCCACCTAAGCCAAATTAGATAGAGTCTTATGCTTGTTACTCTACTCCACCTAAGCCAAAATATAGAGTGTCTTATGCATTGTCACTCTACTCTATCTAAGCCAAGAGTTGTGAATTCTTTAATAATTCACTAGTTTTTGATACTTCTCTCTTTCTTCAATCCCCATTGGTGGCTCCATCAACATACTAAACCAATTGATTGGTTGGGGGCCTCTACCGTGAATAAAGAATCAAGCAAATTATAAGGTAAGTATATTGAATTTTGATCTTTCTATAATTTCTCAATGATTCTCTCTTCTCAACCCCTCTCAAGCTTGAGAAGTTTAATTGGTATGGTTTTTTAAATGCTATTGAAGTTAATTGGTGAATAGTAGTGAAGAGTTACATAATTTAATAAATGCTATAGAAGTTAATTTCCATTTATGTTTAAAATTCTAATGGTTTTTATGTAATTTCTCTCTCTCACTCAAGAAATGGTCATACTCATGAACCATTCTCAATCCCAATGAAGCTTTTCATAAAGCCTTTCCTTAATCCAAGATTAAGCTATGCTTGAGGCCAAATTAATGGCTTTTTGCTATGCTTTTAGTTTATGCACATTGATGATTCAATCCATTATGGATTGATGACCCAATTAGAGACCCTTCTAATTGTTTTCTTAATGATCCAATTAGAGACCATTATGGATTGATGATCCAATTAGAGACCATTATGGATTGATGATCCAATTAGAGACCATTCTAATTATTTCTTTAATAATGAGCTTTATCCCTTAGAAAAAAATTGAGATTTATCAGTCATAGTAGCGGAGCTATGGCAAAATTTTTATAGAAATTACGCATAAAATAAATTCATTCAAAGTATAAAAAGAGAAATTCCTACCATATTCTAGGAACTATCATCCTAGATTAATTAAAAGAATTTTATTATGCATGGGATGTGGATGTATGCATGTAGAAATAGATGTGTAGATGAGGATGTAAATGGAGATGTGGATGGATGCATGTAGATGTAGAGGTATAGATGTAGATGTGAATGGAGATGTGGATGTATACATGTAGATGTATATGTATAGATGTAGTTGTGGATGTGGAGGTGGATGGATGCATGTAGATGTAGATGTATAGATGTAGATGGGAATGGAGGTATGGATGTATGCATGTAGATGTAGTTGTGAATGGAGATGTATATGTATACATGTAGATGTAGATGTATAGATATAGATGTGGATGTGGATGGGGAAGTATGCATGTAGATGTAGGTGTATAGACGTAGATGTGGATGTAGAGGTGGATGTATGCATGTAGATGTAGGTGTATAGACGTAGATGTGGATGTAGAGGTGGATGTATGCATGTAGATGTAGATGTATAGATGTGGATGTGAATGTGGAGTGGATGTATGCATGTAGATGTAGATGTATGGAGGTGAATGTGAATGTGGATGTGGATGTATGCATAGGGATGTAGATGTATGCATGTAGATGTGAAAGTACGCATATAGTTGTGGATGTATGGATGTGAATATACGATTGTGATGTGAGGGAATCTGAAGTGATGAGATGGAAATGATGTGATGGGATGAGTATACATATAAATGGAATATGGAATAAGTAATGTAGATTGAGGAGGGATAATGTGGAAAAATGAAAGTTAAAATAGAAATTGTATTGTAAACTGTTTGTAAATGCTGTTTGTAAATGCTGTCTGTAAATGATTGTTTTATGTCAAGAATGCTGGGGGGAGCATTTTGACCGTCTTGTGATTAAAGTCGTGATGAGAAAGTTGCAACTGCTGACGGGGAGTCAATGAAGGACGTCTCGCGTAGCAAGGTCGGCCGAGGTCTTGACCAGCCTCGGTGCGATTAAAATGGTGAGCTTCCGGTACGGTGGATGAGGGGCCAAGGAAGCGGCCTATGCGTGAAGCGCTAGGTTACCTGCGAAGGATCCTAGAGGGTGCTGACCATACGGTGCTCGGGCTCTGGGTCGCCTAGGATACCCACGCGTGCGTCGAGGAAGATATTGGAACAGAGTTGGAGTTGTTTTCTGAAATCGAGCATGGATCTGGTTGATTGACCTTGCTGGTCTTCAATGGATGAGTCCATGGCTCCTTATATGGATCTGTTGGTTGATCTTGCTGATCTTCAACGAGAGTCCATCATGTTAAGTGATTATATTGCCAAGTATTATGGGCTAGGAACTATCGAAACGGCTCCTGAGCGTTCTAGTTGCCAATGATGCCATAGATACTCTGATGAAGGAATGATGGGAAATTAAGAATCATTTGGATAAATTGGAAGATGGTGATCAATGATACTATGGTTTTATTAAAGGATTGTTTTAAACTGGTTGAATCTGGTTGAAAAAGGGCAATTTCATATTGGGTGTGTGAGTGGTGTGACTAGTTTTATTTTGCATGAACATCCGGCTAGGGGGCCTTGGAACTCTTTTCCTTGGTACCCGGGACAAATCCTAACCAAATTTTTAATTGGATCCCATCACTACAGTGGTTGGGCGGTTGGCTAACCCATGGGATTGGATGGGGTTAGGCTGGACTGATGGATCCATAAATCGAGACTCAAATTTTTGTTTTTACGATAGAAAAAAAAAAAATCCCGGACAGTAACTGTTCTATGGATAGGAATCAACGGCTGTGCCTCTTGAATGGGGAAAAAAGCGTTGATCCCAATGATCCAAGTGCAAGTTTCTTCCTTGAACTGACTAAGTATCTTATAGATGTAATTGGATCATCTCGATCAGAAATGATCTTGGCTACGTTAGAGTAAAAGTTATCCTGGTGGTATCGCCCGTGCTTTCCGGTAAAGGAAGTTTTCCGGGTTCGATTTTGGAACAATCGATGGATTAGTCTCTTATCCGGATATCCGTGGGTGAGGCCCCGAATGTGGGACCCCTGTCCCGCGCGAGATGTGCTACTTCCGCTGCTAGTATCCCGAATCTGTTGCTCGGTGGGAACAGGGATCTTACAGTTGGTTATCCTGGTGGTATCGCCCGTGCTTTCCGGTAAAGGAAGTTTTCCGGGTTCGATTTTGGAACAATCGATGGATTAGTCTCTTATCCGGATATCCGTGGGTGAGGCCCCGAATGTGGGACCCCTGTCCCGCGCGAGATGTGCTACTTCCGCTGCTAGTATCCCGAATCTGTTGCTCGGTGGGAACAGGGATCTTACAGTTGGTATCAGAGCCAGGTTAATAAAGATCACCTGAGAAGACAAATAGGTCAAAAATTTATCAAGAAACACAAAAAGGTTATAATTGTGTGATATAATTCATACAATTTGATATTCAAACTGAAACTTGTAATTTTGGTAATTGGGTCTTCAAATGGAAGTACCGCAATTATATAGAATCCCTGACTTGCTTGAGGCCTAGACATGATAGTATTTACTTTATAATTCCAAGGACTGTGACTACCCGTATATACCGAGAGTATACTGCAGCTCTTTACTGACAGTATATACGAGTAAATCTAAGACTTGAAATTATAAGCGTTAATGCTATCCAGATGATGATTTTGCATGTGATTGATATGATTTTTAATTCTGTTTGAGAATGGATGAATTGATTTGGATTCTGATTGAAAATGCTGATTGAAAATGCTGATTGAAAAATTAGTTGAAATATAATGAAACCACAATGAGGGGGAATGGGACGAGTCCCTGTGATGATATTCATAACTAGAATGATGATAACGAATTCAGCAAATCACTATGAGATTAGTAGATTGTGCTGTCAGATTGCTACTGTTAATACTTGACCGGTAGATCAAGTTAAGGGATGTCAATTTGAGAACTTGCTTGACGAAAATTTCCGTGGGGAGGAATGTTCCGAAGGAAACTTTTCGGTCTAATGGACCTTTATCATGTTAAAGATATGAATGATATGATCTGAATGAATTGTTATTTAATGATGAGTTCTATATAAGGGATATTTATCCCAGTGTTCTGTTAGGTTGACCAGAATATAAGGAACCCAGAATAAAATTGGATCTTAAGAAAAAGAGTTGTCCTCTACCTTGCGAGATGAGGACATCTCGCACTTTTTAAGTGGGGTAGAATGTAAGATTCCTCCCCAGCCTTCGGGGTATACAGGAGTAAGAATCTCCCTTTCTGATCTTATAATTATTCCCTCTCTAAAATAAAAGAAAGTTTCTGTTTAAAAAAAGGAAGACCCTTTCCCTAGAATACTCTCAGGAGTCCCACCTGTTTTAAGGATTTAGAACAATGAGTTTAGAAGTGAGAATCGGTGTTTTGGATACCAAGGTTTTGGTTTTCATTCGAGTACGGCCCAAAAGAAGTTCTTTATCTCTTGGGAGTATAAGAAGTTATCCCCCGGATAATGTGATCCTTATATCTGAATTCAATGAAAGTAGGTGACTTAGCCTACAAGTTTCTTTTATCTCCTCATCTCAAAATTCTTAATGCCTTCTATAGAAAAATGTGCCAAACCCAAATCATGGAAAGACGGTAAAACTTCAGTGGCAAGTTACCGTTGGCTTCTAGGTTACGCTAGCTCCTTCCTCTATATAAGTCGTAACTTTTACTTGTCGTTCACAGTAATCTTACTCCCATCAATCTCCTTTCTTTCTTAATCTCCTTCATGGCTTGGCAACAGGAATTAGTTTTATCCTTGATGATTTCTCACCTTCAAGACGCAAGAGAGTCTGTGAAGAAAGACTTTATAGAACAGTATGAGCGCTCACTTTTTCCTCACCTAGGAACTTCTGTAGCGCAGACCAAATGGCGGACCTATCAAAACATAACTAGGGTAACACCCTGGGGTCAGCAACACTTTCGTAACAATGTCCGCTTGGCCATGGTTATTGAAGCCTTGGGTTTGGGTCCCCGATACTACTGTGTCATGAGATCAAGGCATCTTGGGTTTTCTGAGCGAGTCTTCTTACTGGCATGTTTTCTTCCTCATGAGAAGATATGCCTTTACCCCGTTTTTGGCTTGCCTCTCAGAGGTCCTTTTGTTAGATCACCTCATACCACTGAGATAGGTGCGGCAATAACCAGCAGAATCATTCCCATAGATGAGTTACCCTATACTTGTGCAGCTTGTGAGGACTGCTTTTGTGACCATATGATGGACGGGCTTATGGAAGTGTAAAGAGTTCTTCTATCTTTACTGTATAAGTCCCGTGAATGAATAAAGTTTAAATCTTGTTCTTATTTTGAATCTTGCTCTCTTTAAGACTTTTTCTTGGTGGTTAATCGTGATTAAAATTTTTCTCTAAGTCTCATATTCGTGCATCTTGCGAAATTATTCCAAGTTGCGAGATGAGGACATCTCGCGTTTTTTAAGTGGGGAAGAATGTAAGATTCCTCCCCCAACCCCTTTTTGATGTCTAGTATATTCCCCTGTAATCAATTCCTTTTCTAAAATATAAGAGATCTTGTTTGTGGCTGTTTTAACCTAGAGAGAGAAAATATTCTAGAGAGAGAATATTCAGATTTTGAATATTTTTGGATAGAAAAATATCTCTTATAATTCAGATGAGTTTCCCTGAAACAGAAATTTAAAAAGAATTTTCCAATGTGCAATTGGAATTAATTGGAAATAGGTATAAAGAACCTTAGCCTAAGGGTCTAGATTTTCAGAAATCTTTAGACTATGGTCCAATTAAGGTTCCTATGGGCCAATAGCATCAATCCATGTGTAGGGAGGAGATAAATCCAATTTGTAAAAGAAGATACCCAAAAATGAGTAAATGCTCACATAAGATGAAGAGTTGAAAATGTACAAGATTTATTAGTAAAAAAACTATGAGCAATATTAAAAATATGAGATATTTTGGGTATCCAAAAATGAGTAAATGCTCACATAAGATGAAGAGTTGAAAATGTACAAGGTTTATTAGTAAATAAACACATATGTAAGGAAGGGGAGTTCTTTAAAGGAGGTGCATATTTCACATAAGATGAAGAGTTGAAAATGTACAAGGTTTATTAGTAAATAAACACATATGTAAGGAAGGGGAGTTCTTTAAAGGAGGTGCATATTTCACATAAGATGAAGAGTTGAAAATGTACAAGGTTTATTAGTAAAAAAACTATGACACATATGTAAGGAAGAGGAGTTCTTTAAAGGAGGTGCATATTTCACATAAGATGAAGAGTTGAAAATGTACAAGGTTTATTAGTAAAAAACTATGAGCAATAAAATTTTGACACATATGTAAGGAAGGGGAATTCTTTAAAGGAGGTGCATATTTCACATGCTTGAATGAGTTTTAAACTAAAAAATAATGTGATATTTTTATCTCTCATCTCTCTTGAACCAAACCAAATCAAAATGGAACCAAACCGAATCAAAAAGTAACCAAACTAGGTCCAAATCTAGTCCAAATTCAACCAAACTGACTTGGAAAATTCTAGAATCAGTTTGTTTGGTTAGGAGCTCAAATTTTCCTATAAATAGAAGCTTCCCCTTGTTGAAAAAAATATAATGTCTTATGCATTGTTACTCTACTCCACCTAAGCCAAAATATAGTCTCTTATGCTTTGTTACTCTACTCCACCTAAGCCAAAATATAATCTCTTATGCTTTGTTACTCTACTCCACCTAAGCCAAATTAGATAGTGTCTTATGCTTTGTCACTCTACTCCACCTAAGCCAAATTAGATAGAGTCTTATGCTTTGTTACTCTACTCCACCTAAGCCAAATTAGATAGAGTCTTATGCTTGTTACTCTACTCCACCTAAGCCAAAATATAGAGTGTCTTATGCATTGTCACTCTACTCTATCTAAGCCAAGAGTTGTGAATTCTTTAATAATTCACTAGTTTTTGATACTTCTCTCTTTCTTCAATCCCCATTGGTGGCTCCATCAACATACTAAACCAATTGATTGGTTGGGGGCCTCTACCGTGAATAAAGAATCAAGCAAATTATAAGGTAAGTATATTGAATTTTGATCTTTCTATAATTTCTCAATGATTCTCTCTTCTCAACCCCTCTCAAGCTTGAGAAGTTTAATTGGTATGGTTTTTTAAATGCTATTGAAGTTAATTGGTGAATAGTAGTGAAGAGTTACATAATTTAATAAATGCTATAGAAGTTAATTTCCATTTATGTTTAAAATTCTAATGGTTTTTATGTAATTTCTCTCTCTCACTCAAGAAATGGTCATACTCATGAACCATTCTCAATCCCAATGAAGCTTTTCATAAAGCCTTTCCTTAATCCAAGATTAAGCTATGCTTGAGGCCAAATTAATGGCTTTTTGCTATGCTTTTAGTTTATGCACATTGATGATTCAATCCATTATGGATTGATGACCCAATTAGAGACCCTTCTAATTGTTTTCTTAATGATCCAATTAGAGACCATTATGGATTGATGATCCAATTAGAGACCATTATGGATTGATGATCCAATTAGAGACCATTCTAATTATTTCTTTAATAATGAGCTTTATCCCTTAGAAAAAAATTGAGATTTATCAGTCATAGTAGCGGAGCTATGGCAAAATTTTTATAGAAATTACGCATAAAATAAATTCATTCAAAGTATAAAAAGAGAAATTCCTACCATATTCTAGGAACTATCATCCTAGATTAATTAAAAGAATTTTATTATGCATGGGATGTGGATGTATGCATGTAGAAATAGATGTGTAGATGAGGATGTAAATGGAGATGTGGATGGATGCATGTAGATGTAGAGGTATAGATGTAGATGTGAATGGAGATGTGGATGTATACATGTAGATGTATATGTATAGATGTAGTTGTGGATGTGGAGGTGGATGGATGCATGTAGATGTAGATGTATAGATGTAGATGGGAATGGAGGTATGGATGTATGCATGTAGATGTAGTTGTGAATGGAGATGTATATGTATACATGTAGATGTAGATGTATAGATATAGATGTGGATGTGGATGGGGAAGTATGCATGTAGATGTAGGTGTATAGACGTAGATGTGGATGTAGAGGTGGATGTATGCATGTAGATGTAGGTGTATAGACGTAGATGTGGATGTAGAGGTGGATGTATGCATGTAGATGTAGATGTATAGATGTGGATGTGAATGTGGAGTGGATGTATGCATGTAGATGTAGATGTATGGAGGTGAATGTGAATGTGGATGTGGATGTATGCATAGGGATGTAGATGTATGCATGTAGATGTGAAAGTACGCATATAGTTGTGGATGTATGGATGTGAATATACGATTGTGATGTGAGGGAATCTGAAGTGATGAGATGGAAATGATGTGATGGGATGAGTATACATATAAATGGAATATGGAATAAGTAATGTAGATTGAGGAGGGATAATGTGGAAAAATGAAAGTTAAAATAGAAATTGTATTGTAAACTGTTTGTAAATGCTGTTTGTAAATGCTGTCTGTAAATGATTGTTTTATGTCAAGAATGCTGGGGGGAGCATTTTGACCGTCTTGTGATTAAAGTCGTGATGAGAAAGTTGCAACTGCTGACGGGGAGTCAATGAAGGACGTCTCGCGTAGCAAGGTCGGCCGAGGTCTTGACCAGCCTCGGTGCGATTAAAATGGTGAGCTTCCGGTACGGTGGATGAGGGGCCAAGGAAGCGGCCTATGCGTGAAGCGCTAGGTTACCTGCGAAGGATCCTAGAGGGTGCTGACCATACGGTGCTCGGGCTCTGGGTCGCCTAGGATACCCACGCGTGCGTCGAGGAAGATATTGGAACAGAGTTGGAGTTGTTTTCTGAAATCGAGCATGGATCTGGTTGATTGACCTTGCTGGTCTTCAATGGATGAGTCCATGGCTCCTTATATGGATCTGTTGGTTGATCTTGCTGATCTTCAACGAGAGTCCATCATGTTAAGTGATTATATTGCCAAGTATTATGGGCTAGGAACTATCGAAACGGCTCCTGAGCGTTCTAGTTGCCAATGATGCCATAGATACTCTGATGAAGGAATGATGGGAAATTAAGAATCATTTGGATAAATTGGAAGATGGTGATCAATGATACTATGGTTTTATTAAAGGATTGTTTTAAACTGGTTGAATCTGGTTGAAAAAGGGCAATTTCATATTGGGTGTGTGAGTGGTGTGACTAGTTTTATTTTGCATGAACATCCGGCTAGGGGGCCTTGGAACTCTTTTCCTTGGTACCCGGGACAAATCCTAACCAAATTTTTAATTGGATCCCATCACTACAGTGGTTGGGCGGTTGGCTAACCCATGGGATTGGATGGGGTTAGGCTGGACTGATGGATCCATAAATCGAGACTCAAATTTTTGTTTTTACGATAGAAAAAAAAAAAATCCCGGACAGTAACTGTTCTATGGATAGGAATCAACGGCTGTGCCTCTTGAATGGGGAAAAAAGCGTTGATCCCAATGATCCAAGTGCAAGTTTCTTCCTTGAACTGACTAAGTATCTTATAGATGTAATTGGATCATCTCGATCAGAAATGATCTTGGCTACGTTAGAGTAAAAGTTATCCTGGTGGTATCGCCCGTGCTTTCCGGTAAAGGAAGTTTTCCGGGTTCGATTTTGGAACAATCGATGGATTAGTCTCTTATCCGGATATCCGTGGGTGAGGCCCCGAATGTGGGACCCCTGTCCCGCGCGAGATGTGCTACTTCCGCTGCTAGTATCCCGAATCTGTTGCTCGGTGGGAACAGGGATCTTACAGAAATGGTCACCATTTCCATGAGATTAAGCAAGATTGGAGAAGATTTATCAAGAATCACTCAAGAAATCCAAGAAAATGAAAAAAAATATGAAAGAAACTCAAATTTTCAAGCAAATTTTTCCAACAAACCCATGCATGCCCATGATCAAAATCAAGAGCTCTGATACCAATTGGAATGAAGGGATGTCAATGCATGAAAATAAGAGAAATCACCATGTTACCATGATGCCTAAGTGAGTTTTACCTCTCACCAAGAGGATGGAAATAGCCTTCCACAAGCCTATGAAGGAAGCCATGAGCTCCGAGAATCATGAGATTCAATTTCTAAAAATGATGTCCAAAATTACAATCATGGTCTAAGTCCCCTCTTTTATACATGGACTTGTCCCATTATTAACCCTATTTAATAAAATTCCTACTTTATTACAAGCCGTCTCATGATCCACGTGGGAAATCACACCCATAATGTTCAGCCATGTATTTCCAAGGCGTTAATGGATAAAGTGCACAGAATGGTGGATAATGTAATCAAGGTAGATTGCAATGCTAGGACAAGGAAGGTTCAAATTTCTATTGTGAAAGAGATAATTGAGGCGATGTGCATTGAAGAGGGAGGGGCCAGAGAGATGCTTAGCGAAGTGGAGCTCACTAATGTACTTGAGGAGCTGGGTCCACTGGTTCAAGATAACTGGTAGCATTTGAGAACTTTAAAAACCATTGTATTTTGAAGTGATCATTCACAACTTAAGCAATGTGACATTGTAATAATTATGTGGTAGGTTTCAATGATAAGTGTCACGCGCACGACAAGGACCAATCAAGGACACTATGTTTGCAGATGCACTTTTGAAGCTCAAAAGAGAATGCACCTTCGAGTTTTTTCATGGGAGTAGATTCCTAGGGCAAGGAGGTGATAAAGACAAGTGCTTCATGTTCAAGATGTCGACCATTGGTCCAACTTTTGGTGTGGACCTTGTGAACCGAATGAGATGCATTGGCAATGGTGACCTACGGAATGTGTGGGTCATGTTTGACCATACTCGTCGCACATGCGATTGGGTTACAATGACTTGCCATATGTATGAAGGACCTCGTATGCAATCTTGTCATGTGTATGATCCAAGGTACACATTACCTCGTTTGCCTAAGATGTTATTGTATATAGTATGTAGGACTTACTTACAATTGCCACGTGTGAAATGAAGGAAGAGGACATGTCAGCGCAGATGTTGTTTTGAATGATGTCATGCTAAAGAAAGGGTTTGAAAAGCCTGACTTCTAAGCAAATTGGAATGCAATAAGGGAGGTGTACAACAATGGCGGAATGAGGAATGTGAAGAAAGGACGTATCAGCGCAGATGTTGTTTTGGACATCACTGAATGATGTCATGCTAAAGAAAGGGTTTGAAAAGGCTGACTTCTAAGCAAACTGGAATGCAGTAAGAGAGGTGTACAACAATTGTGGAATGAGGAATGTGATGGAAGGACGTGAGAGGTCATGCTTATTCCACTGGGCTCAATTTATGAACTTGCACACAACAAAGCATGTGATTAAATCCTCACAACAAGCAACACATAAAGCAACGTATGAGAAGCGGCGGAGTGCTAGAAGTATGGAGGCCGCTCTAGTGGAAAGTAGACTCATACACCAATGGTGGTGTGCAGGCAATGTACGCAATAAGGACATTCCAGCTATGGACTCATGGGAGGTCCGCATTACACATTGGGTAAATGCCATGTTGGTAGTGGAGAGACGCAGCACAATGATGTGTGCATGCCAAGCACAAACCTCTTAGAGAGTAAGCACGACAACTGGTTGGTTGGAGAGAGCTTCTGCCATAAGATATCCTTGTTTATGATGTATGTACATCTGACATAGCAAATGCAGTACTTCAAAGCACTAAGGCACACTTGTACCTTTCGGGCAAGCATATAGGTAGTGGATCAAGCCTTGAAAAGCTGAAAGCCAGGTAAATACCAAGTCTAGCATAGGTTGTGCGAACCATAAATCATGCCACAGTCCGGGTCTCCAATGTACAAGACAAGGACACAGTTGGCAGGGGACAAAGAGCCGGCACGCCACAAAAGATCATCAATTGTGGTGATTGACATTGATGAGGAAGCGAGCCATTGACCAGAGTACAATGTTCATGTACAAGACCACAAGAATGCATGCAGGCCAAGAAAGATTTTCTTCATGCCAGAAGAGGAGGCGAGTGTGGGAAGGGAGAGTGTTGCGCATGTAGGGCACAACAAACAACAAGCCTTCAGGTGTGTGGTGAGTCTAATATAAATGAGGCATTCTGGGTAATTAGAAGATGTAAGGTAACATGCATGGGCACCATCAATGGCACCAAAAAATGTGGGCAATTAATCATGGGATGTGTGAAAGGAGTGCCAGCGTCGTCCTTTGAGGGTTTTTGAAAACACCATAGGGGTATGCAATGATACTAGATGTGGTTTTGTCCTCACCGTATGCTACATTGTGTTCATGTGGATCATAAGCATAACCCTTTGCTACAAGCCTGGCCTTATATATCGATCAACGCTACCATCAGGCTTATGCTTTAGCTTATACACCCACTTAGTGCCAATTGCCTTTTTACTAGGAGGCAAATCACATAAAGACCATGTCACATTCTTGATAATAGCATCATATTCAACACGCATAGCAGCCATCCAATTTTTTGAATTTTGTGCCTCTTCAAACAAAACAGGCTCTTCTTCATCATACATACTTGCAACAGCCAATGCAAAACAATCCAATGCATATGATACATGCTGAGAACCAAAACGAGTACGACTAGGCAAAGGTGCATCCAATTTGCTGTCACGCAAAGTTTGTACTAGCCATTTAGGCATTGACCTAGACTCCTCAATTTCTGTTCTCTCCCCATCAAGTGCATCATGAACATCTGCATCAGAAATGGGCTGATCTGTAGACTCACTAGAAACCTGCATAGGCTGAATATTTACCTCATTTGGTGGTACATGTGATTGACCAGCACTACCAAACAAAGGCAACAATGTTTCATACACATCTTGTGAGCGAACATTTACGTCTCTGGTACATGAAAGCAAAGGCTGAATTGCATCCTCAATAAAAACAACATCTCGACTGACCAAGATATGTTTAGATTGCGGATGATACAAACGATAGCCTTTACTTTCTGCACTGTACCCAACAAAAATGCATTTAACAGCCTTGCCATTCAATTTCTTGCGATGTTGCTCTGGCACAAGAGCATAAGCCAGGCAACCAAATACACGCAAATGAGCCACATATGGCTTGCGACCATGCCAAGACTCATATGGAGTGACAGACTTCAATGCTTTAGTGGGACATCTGTTAAGTACATATGCAGCACACATTACAGCTTCTAGCCAAAATGCATGTGGTAGGGCTTGGCTCTTCACCATACACCTTGCCATCTTCATGAGAGAACGATTCTTTCTCTCAGCAATGCCATTCTGCTCTTCTTCATATGGAGTGACAGACTTCAACACTTTAGTGGGACATCTGTTAAGTACATATGTAGCACACATTACAGCTTCTAGCCAAAACGCATGTGGTAGGGCTTGGCTCTTCACCATACACCTTGCCATCTCCATGAGAGAACGATTCTTTCTCTCAGCAACGCCATTCTGTTTTTTGAATTTTGTGCCTCTTCAAACAAAACAAGCTCTTCTTCATCATACATACTTGCAATAGCCAATGCAAAACAATTTGATGTATATGATACATGTTGAGAACCAAAACGAGTACGACTAGGCAAAGGTGTATCCAATTTGCTGTCACACAAAGTTTGTACCAGCCATTTAGGCATTGACCTAGACTCCTCAATTTCTGTTCTCTCCTCATCAAGTGCATCATGAACATCTGCATCAGAAATGGGCTGATCTGTAGACTCATTAGAAACCTGCATAGGCTGAATATTTGCCTCATTTGGTGTACATGTGACTGACCAGCACTACCAAACAAAGGCAACAATGTTTCATACACATCTTGTGAGCAAACATTTACGTCTCTGGTACATGAAAGCAAAGGCTGAACTGCATCCTCAACAAAAACAACATCTCGACTGACCAAGATATGTTTAGACTGCGGATGATACAAATGATAGCCTTTACTTTCTGCACTGTACCCAATAAAAATGCATTTAACAGCCTTGTCATCCAATTTCCTGCGATGTTGCTCTGGCACAAGAGCATAAGAAAAGTAACCAAATACACGCAAATGAGCCACATATGGCTTGCGACCATGCCAAGACTCATATGGAGTGACAGAATTCACCGCTTTAGTGGGACATCTGTTAAGTACATATGCAGCACACATTATAGCTTCTAGCCAAAACGCATGTGGTAGGGCTTGGCTCTTCACCATACACCTTGCCATCTTCATGAGAGAACGATTCTTTCTCTTAGCAACGCCATTCTGCTTTGGTGTATAAGGCACCGTACATTGATGTTTTATCCCACGATCCACCAAGAATGCATTGAACTCTTTAGACATATACTCCCCCCCTTGATCAGAACGAAGGGTGCCCACTTTATAGCATGAAACATTTTCAGCCAAAGAGACAAACTATTTGAAGCACATAAACACTTCGGGCTTAGCTTTCATAGGATACACCCATGCATGTCATCAATGAAAGTCACGAAGTACAAATGATTTCCAAATGATGGTGACTGCATTGGACCACATACATCACTATGTATAAGCTACAATTTGCCAACAGCTCGCACAGAACCATCCTTTGGAAATGAAGCACACTACATCTTGCCAAGAATACAGCCTTCACAAACATGCTTTGATGGCGCTTGCAAAATAGGTAACGAGGAAACCATCTCAAATTTCTGCAAACACATCAAACTAGCAAAATTGAGATGCCCAAAATGTGCATGCCACAGTTTTGCATCTGATACAGCCTGCGTATCCAAAACTGCACATGCCACATCTTCCACACATATGTCATAAGCATTGAGCTTATACAATCCACCACATAACAAACCTCATGCCACAATTGTATCACCTGTACTAAGATCATGAACTGTGCATTTGTCATCAATGAACTTCACGACTAGTCCCAATCCTAGTCAGTGCAGAAACAGATAATAAGTTCTTTCTGATCCCAGGTACATACAATACATCAAAAAGTGTGAAAGAGCTACCATTAGCAACGGTCAGCACAATCTTTCCAACTCCTCTTACCGGATATTCGGAGTTGTTTGCGCATGTAACAGAATTACCAACAGGCGTAGACTCAAGGCAAGTAAACATGTCACGCTGCGAAGTGATGTGCTTAGTAGCACCACTGTCAAAATACTATACATGTGAATCTGCCAAAACAGACATACATACATCGTGCAAAGATGGGTCATAATTGCACTGCACAGCAAATGCCCATTCTGACTCCTGCACAACATTAGCAGATTCAACTTTAGAGGTGGAGACATCTGCAACAGCCATACCAGCCTCTTTCTTCTTTGCCTCCTTCGGAGCCACCTTAGGACATTCCTTAATCACATGACCAAGCTCCTTGTAGTAATTACACTTGACCTTCTTCTCTTTCTTCTACTCACCCTTATCATGATTCTTTGCACCATCTGCACCTGTCACAAATTTTGGCTTAAATTTGCCTTTGCCTTTATGGCTTGCAGCCAGCAAAAGCCTGATCTGCAACATGCATAATATTCCTATTCTGTCTCGACTATTCTTCCTGTAGTAAAACAGAAACCAGCTCCAGAATGGTCTGCACAAGTGTACTATCTGGTAAAATCTCATTTGCAGCTATCAACTGCTCCTTGAGATCCTTGATCTTTGTTAGGAAACTGTCCATTGAATCACCTTCATTCATATGCTCACTTTCCAACTGCTTACGTAGATAAGCTACACGAGCTTCATTCCGAACCTGACACAATCATGCAAGCATATCCCATGCATCCTTCGCAGTCTTACATCCACAAATGTGGGGAATGATGGTACGCTTAACAGATAGCGCAATTAGGGCATGAGCCTGCGCATCTTTATCATCCCATTTAGCCTGCTCAGGAGTACATCCTACATCATCAGAATCTATAGCAACAGAACCTGCAGCATCATCCACTACACCTTCTTCAACACCAGTAATAATGGTCCTTGCCGAAGCAGGACAATTATAATGGCCCTGCACAATATTCCATAAGCCCTTTGCAACCAATACATGGCACACCATATAAGATTTTAGTGGGTAGTTGGTCCCATCCAACTTGTCCTCTCAGCAGGTAACGTACGAAATACATCACTGTTATCAGCCATGGCCCCACCGACTGTACCTGATGTAATTGTTGCCTGTATAGAGAGTACTCTGCACAAAACCAACCTGTGCTATCTAGCACAACCCAAAATAGACTAAGAGGCACCTATCCTGCAGATCTGAACCCTAATAGAAAATCTGCACAAAAGGACGAAATTGCTTGCACAGTGCTTGAAATGCAGAAACAGAGGGCAAAACGACCTCAGATCAAAATTCTAAAGTTTTTCGAGCTCTACGAGCTTGCTTGTAGGATATACTGACCTGCTGATGCATGTGAAACCTTGTCTCAAACGGAGGAGATGAAGTGGAGGGTCCTGGCGATGCTGCTTGGAAGCTCTTGCCTGCTCTGATACCAAATGTTGGAACTAGGGTTGCAGGAATGCACACACAGCTTGGAGAAGAAGAAGCTCAAGAGCACACAACACAAAAGTAGTATTACTAAGTGTGCAAGAACAAAGATAAGGTAGCCCTAGAGTGTTGGGTGTATATATAATGCACGGGGGAAAAAACCTCCTAGTGAGGGAAAAAGTGCCCCGACGGTCCTAAGTGTGTTCACACACATCACTACCATAACATGTCAACAAGAGTTGAGTACATCTTTACTCAATTTTTTGAGCCAACAATGCAAGGTTAGTTCATCAAGGGAAACCAATAGTTAACCCTCATTTTATACTTGGCAGCATGACAACATGGTTTGGTGTGTGGAGAGAATCATATAAGCACATTGAGTGTCCATAACTTAGACTAATATTGATGATTTATTATGCATAGTGACATGGGGAATCATGAAAAAACTCATTGATATAGAAATCACAAAGGATCTAGGCCTTACCAAGTACACAAAAGCAACCATTGGACTTGCTAGCCCCTTTGAGTGAGTAAACCAATATTGGGAACATTTCTACTACTATAAATTCAAATCAACAAGGGGTCATACATGTTTGTGAAGTGCCTTTACATCCACCTATTCTACTACCATATCCAGTTGCACCTAGAATCACCCCTATGAATCAACAATGTAAGTGAAGGAAGTGCAAGAGATGCGTAACTTGAAATTTGAGTATCTAGAATATTTCGATGAGCCACTAGACACCTCTATACAACATGTTGCAAAATGATATACCCATTCAAATTTTCTAGTAATATATTATGGGTAGAGGTCATGGAATGAACAATATGGCCAAAAGAGAACCATTACAATGTTACCATTATAATGTTTTTATTACCAAGGACTTCACAAAGTGGCAAAATTCATGGGAGTTTCTATGCTTCCCTTAGCCAACACACCTTTGTGTAGTAGACATGGAGTATAACATTTATACAAAACTTGTTCACTATGGATAGGAATGAATTTACCACTATGGATAGGAATGAATTTACCATTGTAAATCTTTATATGTGGAGTAGAACATTTATATAAAACTTGTTCATTATGGAGTAGAACATTTATATAAAACTTGTTCACTATGGATAGGATTGAATTTACCAACTGCAAATCTTTTGAGTGTCAAGAGGGGGAGAATTATAGTAATAACACCTTAATGCAATTACATGATTGGAAGCAAAACAAAGATATGGTATCATAAAAGGGGTAAATGGTTCTAGTACTTCCAAGGAAGTAAATAATAAAATCCCATTTGCTACAAGAGTAAGAGGAAAAGGCCTAATCAAGTAAGGAAAGGGAAAGACAAAATGGCCAAATTGGTTCAAAAATGGAGACTATGTCTGCATCTTCAATAGAATCAAAGGACAAAAGGCTCACCATGAAACCCTAACTAATAGAGTCACCAAATGTCCATGAGGTTGAAGAAGTAGTGACATCTAAATGGTTGGGTAAACCCAAACCCTCTTTAGGAAAAGTAGTGTTTATATGTATCTAGATGAAGAAGAATAGCTTATACAAGAGTGAGAAGTTTGAGACTAAACTAAAGTCTAGCAAATGACTTGATACTTTTTATCCAAGTATGATACTTATGGATGAGGTACATAGGCCTTTGCTTATCCTTTAAAGCAGTGATGAATGAAGGAGGTCCTAGAGGATAACACTTTGGGATTATCCACCACTGAGGATGGGCTTCTTGAACTACCATAGATGGTGTAAGAGACCCCTTAAAAAGATTGAGGGAGAGAGGGGAGGCAAGAGCACACATAAGCAATCTACTTCCTCACTCAACAAAGAGAAGACACAAGATGTAGGGGACTGAATTCTTTCTTCTTCTCTATTCAACACAAGCTCTCTCTACATAACATAAAAGAGATAAGAGCATAATGTACAAAACCCAAACCATACAATGTCGGTCCATAGTGTGAACTCGACTAAATGAGCTAGCTAGATAAGTATGCCATAACTCTAGTAGCTATAATCTAGGCTTCACTGGCAAAGCTGCTGCCTATCATCCACCAAACACGCCAGTGATGTAAGTGTGGAACGGTTTCACTAGTGTCGGTGTGAGTTGAGCTTGATATCTCAAAACTCTCATCTCAACACTCTCCATCAAGCTCAATTCCAACTCCAAAACTCCAAGCAAGCTCCTAAACCTGTGGAGCTTCTCTGACCCCAATGCTTTGGTGAAGATGTCAGCTACTTGATCTTGTGTGTGCTGACAGGTCAATGGCACCTACTAAGACCTTCTCCCCGATAAAGTGACTCTATATTCTTTGTTTAAGCATGAAAGACTGGGTTCTTGGCCAAATGTATGCTACTAAGATTGTCACAATAAATGATAACCTGTCTATCCACCACCACCCCCCACTGATAGACCCAAATCTACCAAGTAGCTTTTGTATCCGAGCTACTTCACATGCTGCCATTAGCAACACCCTTGTACTTGGCCTTTGTACTAGATAGAGCAACTGTAGGATACTTCTTGCTACCCTCCAAGTCATAGCAGCACTCCCAAAGGAGAACATAAATCCACTAGTAGATCTTCTATCTGAAATGCTACAGCCCAATTGGCATTGGTGTACCCATGTACACATATCTCCATAAAAGAGTCCATAATACAAAGTAGAATTCACATACCTCAGTATGCATCTCATTGCATCCAAATGTGGCTTCCTAGGAGCCTGCATAAACTAACTCACCGATCTAACATCATAGCTCAAGTTTGGCCTGGTAACAGTCATGTAAATCAAGCTGCCCACTATGCGCATGTACATAGTAAGGTCCTCCACGATCTCACATGCATCTGCACTCAACTTGCCATTCTAATCCAATGGCACTAAAATAGGCTTACAGCTTGTCATCCCATACTTAGACAACATGTCCAAGCCATACTGCCATTGTAGTAACCAAATACCATGTAGCATCCTAATAACCTCAATGCCCAAGAAATTTCTAAGCTTCCCCAAATCCTTCATCTCAAACTTCTATCTTAGAAGCATCTTTACATGTCCAATCTCCTCATCATGGTCCCCCGTAATGATCAAGTCATCTACATAGATGATAAAACAAGCACAATCCCTGAGTGTCTCACTTACAATGAGAAATCTGAATTGGCTATATGAAAGCCAATAGTGACAAGATACTATGCAATCTTGTTAGAGCATGCTCTAGGTGCTTGTTTCAAGCCATACAAGCCTCTCCTCAATCTACAAACAAACTCAGGGTGACCTACATCCTCATAGTCAGGTGGTTGCAGCATATACACCTCCTCCTAAAAATCTCCTTGTAGAAATGCATTCTAATGCATTCTTCACATCCATCTAATGTAAAGACCATTGTTTTGATGCAACCACTGCAATCACAGCTCTCACAGTTGCCATCTTAGTAATTGGGCTAAACGTCTCCTTCATAATCAATGCCATAGGTTTGAGCATAACCTTTGGTAACCAATCTAGCATTGTACCTATTGAGATTGATCCATCTAAGTTGTGTTTTACTTTAAACACCCACTTGCATCCAATTGCCTTATTGTTCTCAGGAAATGGCACCAAATCCTATGTCCTATTTGCTTCAAGGGAAGCCATCTCCTCATCCATGGCTTCTTCCCAATGTTTATGCTCTAGTGCCTCCTCAAAGAAAGTGGGCTTTATGTCTTGCACAACCCTAACCATGTATGCATAATGGGATGCATACCCACCATATGTCAATCTCTGAACTGGGTGTCTCACCCTCTTATACCATGTATGCATAATGGGATGCATACCCACCATATGTCAATCTTTGAACTGGGTGTCTCACCCTCTTAGACTTGCGTACACCTGGATCACTCCTCGTTGTCTTTGTGGGCTGATTTTGTCTTCCACACGCCAGGTGTGTGAATCAAAGGAATCCCAAACTCCTCATCTAGGCTCTGCTTAGAACCTGTTACAATTCTAGAAGACAAAATCTAGGCAAACCTGTTACAATTCTAGAAGTCTACATAGGCTTTAACCTCTGCACATTAACATGTTCAATGCATTTGTCTAAATGTCTACATATGCAATCACTCTTACACCATGTGCCTCTGGCATGCTAACATCTAATGTGAACATCCTGCCAATTCAGTTGCCTTTTGCAATCAAGCGACACTTGTTGCTAAAGTCTTCAACATAGCAACCTTGAGGGTTGAATCTAACTTGAAACCCCTACTCAATCATCTACCCAACAGACAAAATTCTTGGTGATGTTTGGTACATGAAGCACATCTGATAAGTACTTCATATACCAAAAATTACCAAATTCTTGGTAATGTTTAGTACGTGAAGCACATCTAACACAAGTACTTCATCTTACCATCTTGCATACATAAGGACCCTTTACCAACCAATGGGGTGTGTTGTATCATCCTCATTCTCCACATACCCTGGTATGTCCAAATTATTATATCTCTAAAACACTCACCATGGCTGGTCATGTGGTTAGAGGCACCAAAGTCACATACCATACATCTGACCCACTTGTTGTTGCAGATGCATATGTGCCCACTGAATTTAGCATATGCTGCATAACACAAATAACTGCTCACTTATGTCATCATCTTGTTTGTTGGATGATGCATAGTTACCCTGATCAAAGGATGACTAGATGATCTCCTTTGCCTTCGAACATCCATCTCATGGGAGTAGAGCTCACTTAACTGCTCACTTATGTCATCATCTTATTTTTTAGATGATGCATAGTTACCCTGATTATCAGAGGAGGACTAGATGATCTCCTTTGCCTTCGAATCTCAGGGGAGACCAAAGTTCATAGAGCCTTGGTGGGATGCTTCACATAATTATTCTTTCCGAGGTTGTGCTAGAACATCGCGGCCCCGATTGGCCCATGCCACTACCTTCATGGGCTTCATGGGAACATCATTCTCACCACCATGATTAGTTGACGCCTTGGGTTAGTTGTCCAGGTGGGCTTGATGTGGTGCACTCAGATGTATGGGGGCCGACCAAGATGACATCAATGGGAGGATGTCACTATTATGTATCATTCATTGATGACCACACTAGGAAAGTGTGGGTGTACTTCATGAAGGAGAAAAGTGAAGTGTTTACTCACTTTCAAAATTTCAGAATGTTGGCTGAAAAGCAAACAGGTGTGTAGGTTAAGTGCCTAAGGTTAGATGGAGGGGGAGAATACTTCTCCAATGAGTTTTTGATGAATCTTAAAAAGCATGGAATTCAGAGGCAATTTACATGCAGGTACACTCCACAGCAAAATTATGTTGCTGAGAGAAAGAACACATTGCACAGGTAGCTTGCGCATTGATGGCTGAGAAGAGCAGTAGATTCACCGGAGTCCCTCCCAAGGACGATTCTCCTTTCTCGCCTTTTCGGAGGTCATCTTTCACAGCGAGTGGAGTATTCGGGCCTCCCCGGCCAGTGCCATCTTATTCTTTGTTGTGCGCAGTAGAGCCCTCTTCCAAATCCAGTGCTTCAAAAGACACGCTGGAGTCACCAATTAGAGAGGAGCACAAACTTGGCAATGCTCCTTAACCACTATGTTGGTTTATGGTTTTGTCTATTGACTGCAAAATCTATTGATGAAGGCTTGAACTTGTTGTTGTTTGTGCGCATGTAATTTTTAGATGTAGGCATAATCACAGTCATAGTCTTAGATTTCAAATTAAACATCTAATACAAAATCTAAAATTTAAATTCTAAAATATATATTATATTATAATATATAATATATAATTATATATAGAGGGCTAAACATCTAATATAAAATCTAAAATATATATTATATTGTAATATATAATATTATATGTATATATAATATATAATATACATATATATATATATATGTGTGTGTGTGTGTGTGTACACACACATATATATATTATGTATAATATTTATACATATATATATATATATATATATATATATATATATATATATAGAGAGAGAGAGAGAGAGAGAGAGAGAGAGAGAGAGAGAGAGAGAGGGTATATTCAAATTTCAAACATAAAAGAGGGGGGAAATGTAGACACTTATTCCCCCTCCTCTTTTGCTTTATTATATAATAGAATATATATAAAAATATCATATATATATATATATAATATTATATATATATAATACACACACACACACACACATATATATATAGAGAGAGAGGTATTAAGAGGTGGGTTATATTCAAATTTCAAACATAAAAGAGGGAGGGAAATGTAGACACTTATTCTCCCTCTTCTTTTGCTTTAATATATAATAGAATAGTATAAGAGGTAGGATAGAAGTTCTCTATTTTTCTATCACTCTCTCTCCTTTCTCTCTCCTTTTGATTTGAGAGAGAGAGAGAGAGAAGTCTCTCATGTTAGAGACTCCTATTTTCAAATTAAACCTTCCATGCATTCACTCTCTCTGAAAAGACTACCCATGCAATTACTCTTCTTGTCAACCCCCAAGTCAACACTTCTGCCATTTTAATGTATATATAAGAAGAAGTTCTCTATTTTTCTATCACTCTCTCTCCTTTTGATTTGAAAGAGAGAGAGAGAGAGAGAGAGAGAGAGAGAGAGAGAGAGAGAGAGAGAGAAGCAATCTTATGTTAGAGGCTCCTATTTTCAAATTAAACCTTCCATGCATTTACGCTCTCTGAAAAGACTACCCATGCAATTACTCTTCATGTCAACCCCCAAGTCAACACTTCTGCCATTTTAATGTATACATAAGATATATGATGGCATATGAAATGCTAGTTATATTCTTGGCATGCTTATTGTCAGAGATCAAGATAAGGAGTTGCTTTACTTGTCTCAGACAGAGTACATCAACAAGGTACTTGAGCATTTCAATATGATGGGGGGGAAGGCATTGAGTACCCCATTACCTTCATATGTGAAACTCAGCTTGCAAGATTGTTTGAAATCTGATAATGATAAGGCATTAATGGCTAAGGTTACATACTCATCTGCAGTTGGTTCTTTGATGTATGCAATGATAGCTACTCGCCCAGACATTGCTTTTGCAATGGAAGTGGTTAGTTGCTACATGTCAAATCGTGGCTAGAAACATTGGGACGCAGTGAAAAGTGTCATGCGATATTTTCACGGCTCTAAGGAAATGTGCATATATTTTGAAGGTAAAGATTCAAGTGTAGTGGGATACAAGGATGGAGATTATGCTGGGGATTTGGACAAGAGAATGTCCACTTCAAACTATGTCTTTACATTCACTGGAGGAGTAGTGTCTTGGAGGTCAAGACTTCAAGAGAGCACAGTGCTATCCACCAGAGAAGCCGAGTATGTTGCAGCATTTGAGGATTGCAAAGAAGCAATATGGCTTGCTCGTCTAGAGGGAGATTTGGGTATTTCAGTTGAGATGTCAGTTTTGTAGTGTTATAGTCAGAGTGCTATCCATTTGGCTAAGAATCTAGTGTTTCATGCAAAGACCAAGCATATCAAGTATCATTTCATTCAAGATGTGCTTTTTGAAGATAGATGTCTACAACTTGTCAATGTTCATACAGATAATAATCCTACACATCTACTTACCAAAGGTCTCTCCTCCAAGCAGTTTGTACACTGTAGAGCGCTCATGGGCATTAGGTAGATAGAATTTTACTCTATCTTCATTGTATATATTTGTATACACATGCCTCACACACTCGAAGGCACATTGGCCTTCAAGTGGGAGGTTGTTGGGGTGTGAAGCCCAATGTGCCACGGTCGGCGGACACTTATTCTTTCTAGGTTAAGTAATAAGGACTCACAAACCCTATCACCATTCAATTTGTGATAAGGAGTCCACCATTGTCTATGTGCATCTTTCTCCTTCTTGCTCACACTTCTTCTTCTCCTTCGTGCCTCCATCCTTGCATGTGTGCTCTTCAGAAACTACACTCCACACCTTCTCATATGACTTATCTTGTGCACACTTGCCTCGTAATGACTCCAAAAATTCACTATTTATCTTTATAAAAGCAAGTGAATTTACTTGAGGCATCCAGCTTAATGCATCTTCTACCACATTGTATTGCCCTTTGCGATATCGTAGCTTACTGTAAAAATCTTATAGGATCTCAGCCCATCTAGTCTTTTGACCCTTCAAATCAGGGCGAGTACTTTTATAATCATGATAAAAGCCATGCGCAAAACCTCACACTTTCTAAAAGTCATCTAAGTCATCATTTTCTTTCTTAGCTCACTCATAATCTTGCGGTGATAAAGGACCTTTAGTCTCCTTGGGCTTCTTAGTCACCTCATCACCTTGCTTAATCTCCCTTCCTTTTATTCCCTTTGGGATTATGGCCATTGGAGGTGCCACCCCAAGGATTCTTGGCTATACGTTTCTGCTCACTTGTCTGATGGTATCTTCTAAAGTTTTAGGATATTGAGTTTTAACTTTAGTTTTATAATCATGATGATAAAAGCCATGCACAAAACCTCACACTTTCTAAAAGTCATCTAAGTCATCATTTTCTTTCTTAACTCACTCATAATCTTGCGGTGATAAAGGACCTTTAGTCTCCTTGGGCTTCTTAGACACCTCATCACCTTGCTTAATCCCCCTTCCTTTTATTCCCTTTGGAATTATGGCCATTGGAGGTGCCGCCCCAAGGATTCTTGGCTATATGTTTCTGCTCACTTGTCTTTGCACACTTGATGGTATCTTCTAAAGTTTTAGGATATTGAGTTTTAACCAAGGATTTAATATTCACGTGATCACAAGATTTTTGTGATAATAACACATGTGAACAAGTTATTCACATATTCTCATGTTAATGTTCACAAAATAACAGGTCACTTGCCATTTGGGAACCCCTTAAAAGCTTGGCTACACATGGGAATAAGCTATTCACATGTTCTCATGTTACCATCTTCACATAATAGCAGGTCAGTGGCCACCTAAGAAGATTTTTTATGTCCGACAAAGATAATTTTTTTAGGCCCTTGTGAAAGCTTTGTGAATATAACATGTTATTAACATGTTCACATGTTCTCGTTTACGTCAGTGAAATCCCTGGTTTTAACTTTAGTTTTATAATCATGATAAAAGCCATGCACAAAACCTCACACTTTCTAAAAGTCATCTAAGTTGTCAAGTTTGTTGTTGATCCTCGAGATGTACTAGAAATTATGAGGTCATGGTAAACTAGCAAGCTCGTAAAATAAGATGAACAAGTATCTTACCAAAACTGACTCACTGCAAGTTGTGTTGATGTCCTAGAACATGTGCTACTTCCCAAAACAATGTTTTGAAAAATGTTCGAGCTCTTGAAATCATGGAAGCTATAGAAATGGAATCTCGAGAAAGATTTTTTCCTGACGCGAGTCCTCATACGCTCGCTCTCGGGTAAAACCTCTCTCTCTCTCTCTCTCTCTCTCTCTCTCTCTTTGCGCTATGTGTGTAGCAAACTACTGTGTGCATTCTAGATCAACCAACAAGCTGTCTCCAAGCTACAACAAGGTCACTGGGGAGCGGGAGCATTTGGCATCGGAGTTTAGAGCAAGGTATGTCTATCTATGCAAGGATGTCAAGTTGTGTGCGTTCTTGGGTGCCTCTCTCCCTATAAGAAAGGTAGCTTGGGTACCTTTTACTTCATCTTGCCTGCCCAAGCTCTTCTTGCTACTCATACATTAAGTCAAAGTTCCCTTGGGCCTATTGGCATTCCATAGTGCTATTTTCAAGTTGTATGCCTCATTGAAAAAAGTGTGCTAATGACACAAAATGATAACTATCACCCTGGAAAAATTGATGTAGAAAGCTCTTAAAGGCGTCTATGTTTTAATTATGCTTTTTTCTATTCATCAAACCCAACCATTTGGTATTCTTTTCCATTCCAAGCAAAAAGTAAAAAACCTGAAATGGCAGTGCTTCATGACCTTAAGTACTCATGGGTGTCCGGACTTTTAGCATCATTTCCCCTTATAAAAAATGTAATTTCCTATTAAAATATACAAAAAACCATGAAAAATAGGACTAAATTGGCCCTATTTCATAACCAAAAAATTTCCTAGATGATTTAAAAACATGGAAGTGTTATTCTATGACTAATTAACACTCCATAATTATCTAGCCAAAAAGTAACTTATTTAGCTATTTTCCCCATTAGAAAATAGTTAAAAATAACACATTTAATGCATTTAATGTATAAAAATATAAGTAATTTTCCATGGGAAAATTACTATGCATTCATAAAGCATATAAGCTTTGATTTATGTAATTATATACATAAATGATTTCAACATGTAATTATGGCTATTTTCCTAAGAAAATTTTACCATTATTTTGCTACTTTTTAAATACTTAAGTAATGCAAATATAAAATTTGACATTACTTTGTTATAGTGTAGCATAGGCTACTAATTATCATGAGATTACTTAAATGAAATGCATATACATCATGAATTCCCAAGCGTAATAAGAATTTCTTATCTTATGTGATAATTAATTAATTATGCATAATTAGGA